>NC_140253.1:13055681-13087499 GCF_949987555.1 Borostomias antarcticus
GGAGACAGAGACAGAGAGACTGAGGGAGACATAGAGGGAGGTAGAGAGACAGGGACAGAGAGAGAGGCACACAGAGAGACAGAGAGAGGGGGGGGGGGAAGAGAGAGAAAGAGAGATGGAGGAAAGAGTCTGAATGGGAGAATGTGACCGACAACTAACACACCGACAGAGACAGAGCAGGAGAGAAGAAGAGAGAAGAAGAGGAGAGAAGAGAAGAGAAGAAGAGAAGAGAAGAGAAGAGAAGAGAAGAGAAGAGAAGAGAAGAGGAGAGAAGAAAAGAAGAGAAGAGAAGAGAAGAGAAGAGAAGAGAAGAGAAGAGAAGAGAAGAAGAGAAGAGGAGAGAAGAAAAGAAGAGAAGAGAAGAAGAGAGGAGAAGAGAAGAGGAGAGGAGAGGAGAGAAGAGAAGAGAAGAAGAGAAGAGAAGAGAAGAGGAGAGAAGAGAAGAAGAGAAGAGGAGAGAAGAGAAGAGTAGAGGAGAGAAGAGAAGAAGAGAAGAGAAGAGGAGAGAAGAGAAGAGAAGAGAAGAAGAAAAGGGGGAGAGAAGAGGAGAGAAGAGAAGAAGGGCGAGAGAAGAGAAGAGGAGAGGATTTAAGGAGGAGTGGACAGTCAGACACAGTGGACAGGAAATGAGAGGAAGCAGAGAGAAACCAAAAGATAGACAGAAGGCAGAAACGTGCAAAAACAACAGGAGGAAACTGAAAGACAACATTTGCAACATCAATTCAGGGAGGTGAAAAAAAGAGAGAGAGAGGGAGGGGGGATGGCAGAGAGAGAGGGAGGGGGGGGCAGAGAGAGAGAAGAGGAAGAGGGGGAGAGAAAGGGAGAGGGAGAGAGTAAGAGAGAGAGAGGGAGAGAGGGGGGGCAGAGAGAGAGGAGAGAAAGGGAGAGAGTAAGAGACGGAGGGAGAGAGAGGAGAGAGAGAGTGAGGAAGAGAGAGAGGGAGAGAGTGAGGAAGAGAGAGAGGGAGAGAAAGAGAGGTAGAGAGAGTGAGGAAGAGAGAGGAGAGAAAGAAAGGGAGAGAGGAAGAGAGAGTGAGAAAGAGAGGGAGAGAGAGTGAGAAAGAGAGGGAGAGAGAGTGAGGAAGAGGGAGAGAGAGGAAGAGAGAGAGACCCCCAAACTGATCCCTCTGACTAGCCAGACTACCGGAGGAAGGACTGTCCTGTCTGAGGATCACAGCGCGTCTGGGGAACAGTGAAGCAAGGGGAGGCCACCGTGAGTGTGTGAACGTGTGCTACGGTATGTGAGTACGTGTGTGTGAGTGAGAGTGTGTGCTGTGTTCAAATGTGTGTGTGTGTGTGTGTGGTGGGAGACGGACCAATTACTCCCATACACCACTAAAGCAGACCCCGTTTATAAGCAGAGGAACATCCTGTCCGATACCCCGGGCACTCTGGGATTTGGAGGGGTGGGGGTTTTGGGGGGTGGTTGTGTGTCCATCATTGGGATTCTCCTCTCCTCCCTGTGATCCTCGGGAGAGGAGCACGGCGAGACGCCCGGAGGCCCGGAGTGACAATTTCCTGTCGACTCAGACTTCCTGTCAACCAGATACGGGGGAGTGTGGGCTCTTCCTACCCTCTCCGAACAGGCGGTCACGGTATCAGACCGGGGGTATCAGACCGGGGTATCAGACCGGGGGTATCAGACCGGGGGTATCAGACCGGGGTATCAGACCGGGGGTATCAGACCGGGGGTATCAGACCGGGGTATCAGACCGGGGGTATCAGACCGGGGGTATCAGACCGGGGTATCAGACCGGGGTATCAGACCGGGGGTATCAGACCGGGGGTATCAGACCGGGGTATCAGACCGGGGTATCAGACCCGGGGTATCAGACCCGGGGTATCAGACCGGGGTATCAGACCCTGTGTAAGGAGAGATACACAGCCACCGTAGAATACAACTACCATGAGTTACAGTGGGTGGGACAATATATATCTATCAATCTATCAATATATATCTCTATATCTATATATAAATAGATTGAGTGAAACCTTCATAGCTTCTGTACCGTGCAAAATATGTACAGATTGTCTAAATTGAAGAATGAATGGGATGGTTCCTAATGGGATCGTCACAGCCGGGGGGGGGGGGGGAGGCTCGCCACACTGTCACATCCCGCATCGCGGTGCCCCGGAGTGGACCGGCCACCGCCCGTTATAGCCCAGGCTAGCGGGGGAGGGGGGGGGGGGTGCACCTCGGCGCACATGCACGCAGACATCCGATCCGGCCTTCCTCCATACCTCCCCACCGCTCCGAGACTCGCTTTCCTCCCCCTCGACCCCTGTCACCTGACCAAAGGCCGGGGTCGTCACGCGTGCCGCGGGGAGAATGTAAGTGGCGGGGGAAGGGGCGGGGGAGCGCCCGGAGGGCGGGGGTTGTAATTTTATCCTCACCTTCGGAGGAGGCCAGGGCACCTCTCAACCCCGGGCCGCACCATTCGGCCTGACCTCTGACCCCCGCCCCCGCCCCTGTGACCACACCGGCGGTGTTAGGTGGCCGCTCTGCCCGCACACACACACACATATATATATACAGTAAATATATATATATACATATCCACACAGACGCACATATATACAGTAAATATATATATACATATCCACACACACATATATACAGTAAATATATATATACATATCCACACACACACACAAATATATACAGTAAATATATATATACATATCCACACACACACACACACTCAGAAAGAGGGCTGGCTGGAAGGCAGGTAGCGATTACAGATTGCATCAGTGTCAACAGAGGGAGAAGTTCCCGTGGGTCCGTGGGAGGGCAGATGTCCGCTCCGAGCTGGGAAACGTTCCGGTGGAGCCACGCGGTCTCGGGAGGCTGGTGATGCAGGTCGCGTAGGGGCGGTACCTGCTCAGAAGGAACGCAAACCACAGCTAACGTGTGGGAAAGAAGAACGAGGCCGCTAGCATCGTCTCCGTTCGCATTCCCACGCGGAAGCACACCAGGAATCAATACGATGGAGTCGAAGATCAAGCACGTCCTCATCACATTGTGAAGAAGAAGAAGAAGAAGAAAAAGATCTTGTCTCTTTCAAGTCAAGAAAGTTCACTAGCGCTGGTATTCCAATTGCAAAGACCAGATTCCTCTGGTTAAATTGGCACAAGAATGCGGGCCCTGTCCCCCGTATCAAAGTCGGTATGAGATCTGGGAGATGCCTGGCTTTTGTCGAGCGTTTACCTTATCTCGGTCCGTAATTGCACATTGTAAAGACGGCCTCCGCGGCCTCCTCGCTATTCCCCCGGCGGTCGGCGCAGCCATCTGGCCCTGGCGGAGATCAGAGCCCGGGGGCCATGTGAAACGTCAAAGCGCCAGACTCCCATAATGGATATTTCATCTCAGTCAGGGGCCGGTTCCCCCTCCGACGTTCCTCGTCCTCATCTTGAAGAGCAACTGTCACAGGGCTGTCGGGGCTGCTGCCAAACCGTCAAGACTAAAACGTTCTTTCGCTCTTTGAAATACGCTCCGCACTGGAACGTACAGCGAGGAGCGAACCTGAGAGTGCCGCGCAGAGCAAAACACCTGCAAGAGTTTGGTTGGAGAGTGCCTGGAAAAAAAGGCTTCTACGCAATTTCAGGACTGAAGGTGGATCAGAAGCAGGAGTTCAGACAGCCATGGTAGTCATCCTACCCTGTGTATAAATGGTTCATTGAATCAGAAATTCTGGCATCTCTTTACCGAAGTGCAGGTGTATGGAGCACACAGCCAAGTCTTTGTACAAAGAAGCACTGACGTTCTTTTACAGAGGAGCACCTGCTGTATTCTTCAATTACAAACATGTCTCTCTCAAAATGAGTTTGTCGACTGAATGGCTGGATGCCGTTTCTGGTTTTCCTCGTCTCGTTGGATATAAAGTTCGATAACTGGGTGCAGAAGAGACTAACGTGATCAGAACGGTTGAGGAATACGGCCAAACAGCCTCGCGGTGCAAGATCTATATCAGATCATATCAGATCTATATCAGATCATATCAGATCTATATCAGATCATAGCAGATCTATATCAGATCTATATCAGATCATATCAGATCTATATCAGATCATATCAGATCTATATCAGATCATATCAGATCATATCAGATCATATCAGATCTATATCAGATCATATCAGATCTATATCAGATCTATATCAGATCTATATCAGATCTATATCAGATCATATCAGATCATATCAGATCTATATCGGATCTATATCAGATCATATCAGATCATATCAGATCTATATCAGATCTATATCAGATCATATCAGATCTATATCAGATCTATATCAGATCTATATCAGATCATATCAGATCATATCAGATCTATATCAGATCATATCAGATCATATCAGATCTATATCAGATCATATCAGATCTATATCAGATCATATCAGATCTATATCAGATCTATAGCAGATCTATATCAGATCATATCAGATCTATATCAGATCTATATCAGATCTATATCAGATCATATCAGATCTATATCAGATCTATATCAGATCATATCAGATCTATATCAGATCATATCAGATCTATATCAGATCATATCAGATCTATATCAGATCTATATCAGATCTATATCAGATCATATCAGATCATATCGGATCTATATCAGATCTATATCAGATCATATCAGATCTATATCAGATCATATCAGATCTATATCAGATCATATCAGATCATATCAGATCATATCAGATCTATATCAGATCTATATCAGATCATATCAGATCTACATCAGATCATATCAGATCATATCAGATCATATCAGATCTATATCAGATAATATCAGATCATATCAGATCTATATCAGATCATATCAGATCTATATCAGATCATATCAGATCTATATCAGATCTATATCAGATCATATCAGATCTATATCAGATCATATCAGATCTATATCAGATCTATATCAGATCATATCAGATCTATATCAGATCATATCAGATCTATATCAGATCATATCAGATCTATATCAGATCTATATCAGATCATATCAGATCTATATCAGATCATATCAGATCTATATCAGATCATATCAGATCATATCAGATCATATCAGATCTATATCAGATCATATCAGATCTATATCAGATCATATCAGATCATATAAGATCATATCAGATCTACATCAGATCATATCAGATCATATCAGATCTATATCAGATCATATCAGATCTATATCAGATCATATCAGATCATATCAGATCATATCAGATCTATATCAGATCATATCAGATCTATATCAGATCTATATCAGATCTATATCAGATCATATCAGATCTATATCAGATCATATCAGATCATATCGAATCTATATCGGATCTATATCAGATCATGCTGTATGGACGCATCTGAGCTTAATCACCTCACATGTGCTCCTCGTACCGAGGTGACTTCATCACTGCCTTGACCTCAAACAATCAGTCCCTCTGTTAGCTCATAAGAGCAGGTGGTTGGCAGCCAACGACCCAGGATCCCAAACACAGACCTCACCTAACTCAGCCAGCGTGTGTGTGTGTGTGTGTGTGTGTCCGTCCGTCCGCCGGGTGCTATCTCCGACAGACAGAGCAGGAGCCCCCTGGCAGAGGGACGGTGAGGGGGTCTGGGGGTCACTGCTCCCCCAGCTACCCCAGTGCACAGATCCCTCTTTATGCTGCTGTTTATTATGGTCGGCCAGTAATCCGTGCCTGGTGCACTACGGCAGAGCCGCCATATGTCAACATCGTACTGGTGGTTCCCAGAGTTCCAAACAACAGATAGGGTGCAGTGAACCTGCCATGTAAACTTTATACAACACATTCAGCAGAACTGTAATTATTTACAAAAACTGGCGCATGGGAATATTTTTTGTCGGGGGGGTGGGGGTGGGGGGGGCGTTTTTGTGTGTTTTTTTTCCTCTGAACGCTGGACGACACACAATTTCGCAAACGCTACGGCGCAGGCCTTCGCAGATGATCTTATTATATTAGCTATTAAAACTTTTAGAAGCACCATGTTAGGGCGCTTTTCAAAGCCTCGACCGCTAGAACTCTGAAAGGAGTCCTTGTTTGCAGAGGTGGCAAACAATAGGACCTATGGGCTGTTCCCTGGGTTATACGTGTTTAGCTTTTCCGAGCAGGGCTATCTCACTTGGTTTGTTTATGTCAACGTTCCACCTTCAGTGTTTAGTTCCTTAACGGTCTGATGGAAAGTTCTGGAAAATTTAGTCCACCTTTCCGTAAGGCAGGCGTGGCAAGCTGAGAGGGAGGGGGTGGTGGGGGGTGGGGTGGTTGTTGGTGGTGGGGGGGCTATTTTTGTGAGTACCCCTACAATGCCCCACCTGTGCCTCAGCCATACCCCAGAGGACCACCCACTTAGGGAGAGAGAGGGCAGCCGAGAATCCCTATAACCTCTTTGGGTGGGCAATAAGGCCTTGAGCTGAAGTGGAGTGTTTCAGACAACTGAAAGACTCAGGGGGAAGCACTATTCGTACCACAAGAGAATGCTATCACACCGCCGGGAGAGAAGCTAGGGCTGGTGTGAACCGAGGGGAGTTATGTCGAAGTGTGTGTGTGTGTGTGTGTGTGTGTGTGTGTGTGTGTGTGTGTGTGTGTGTGTGTGTGTGTGTGCGTGCGTGTGTGCGTGCGTGTGTGTGTGTGATAAATCCAACGGGCTATGGCAGGGGGTGGTTGATTTCAGTTGTATACATGATTTCCATGTCCAAAATACTTACAACTGTAATTCACAGTGAAAACACAGTGGTGGGAAAAATAGCTGTGGTAGGACATTTTATATCCATTGGCAACTGTGATGGTACACTGAAATTAAAAATGCACTGAAAAACATTTCTGAATACTCGGGGGCCATAAAAAAACAAAAAAGGCTGTGTTCCTCTGTACTTTCACTAGCCAGTTCCATGGACCTGGGCATGGCTGACCCAGCAGAAAGCCCAGGCTGCTTTATCAGTGGGAGGGGAGCGGGGTTTGGGGGGGGGGGTGGGGGGTGGTCATTAGGGATCCGCTAGTCTCTCTCTGGCCTTTTAGAGTTCACTCTGCAAGCCTTCAGGCCCTGGCACAACAATACAAACAGCCCGGCCAGATAGTGCGCTTGTTAAATATAGCTGCTCTGAGTTAACGTGGCCTTCAGATGACGATGTTCTCGGAGACTCGGAGGCGATGCGACGACGGCCGGGCGAACGGGGCTACTGGAACTGCTCATGAAGCTGTTCTTTGTCCCGCTGGTTTTAATTCTATGTAGGCGCATCATCAAGCCGCCTGGGGGCACCCGCGCTGATGATAATGTTGACGTGGTGACGGGCAGGGACGGGGATGAGTGTGTGTGTGTGTGTGTGTGTGTGTGTGTGTGTGTGTGTGTGTGTGTGTGTGTGTGTGTGTGTGTGATTGATGGCTGTGGAGAGAGGTGAAGGCCCCCTCCCCGGTGGTCCTGCCTGGCCCAGGAGCCACTGTGCAGCGACCGCTGCTACCGCCCGGCCCTGACCCGCGGCCCCGCGTCGTTGACGTCAAACTGACCGCACAGCCCTCCACCTCGGGCGCGGACAGACGGCCGCTCGGGCGCGGAGGCTTGATCCGATCCCCCGTCCAGCGCCGCCCGCCGCCGCGTGACGACCGGCACGTCCGTCCGGGGCCGAGTCTGCGGCGCGAGATAAAGTTTGTTTACAGTTCGCTGATTAACGCCGCCTATGTCTGTGTGACCGTACCATCCTTTAAAAGATGGGGGGGGGGGGCGCTGTCCGGACGGACCCATCCCAGCGCGCGACGCACGTGTCGGGGCTGGAGAACACGGTGGTGCGGCAGAAGCACGAACCCCCCCCCCCTCCCGTGTTCAAATAAACAGAGGTGTGTGTGGGGCCTGAAAAACAAACACACATTCATTAGGCGTCTCGGGCCCCCAGGTCCTAGTGTTTGAGCAGCGATGCGCACACACACCCACACACACACACACACACAGTCCACCACCCAATTAGACAATCAAACAGCTCCGCTGACCCCTGTCTCCCCGGGGCGGGGAGTTTACACCCCGATATGGGGCCGCCCATTCCTGTTTACCCCACAAACTGACTGATGGATCGTATTGTTTGGCCTTCCACCACTATAATTGGCTCCGTTGTATAGGTTAAGGCTTGGGATATACTCTGCAGACCCCAAACATGCCAGGCACGGCCCCTGGGTCAATAACACTCCTATCAGGCCCGGGGCCCCTAAATGGTAACGGGGTCAGCGCTTAGCGGCCCCCAGCACCGCCCCGCGACGGCATCGCGGCATCGGCTGTTGGTCGACGACTTTGCCGCCCGCTCGCACACACACACACACACACACACACACACACACACACAACAATGCACTCATACACACTCACAGACTCCAAGGACCAGACATACAGACTCAGTCAACCATGCCTTCACCCAACCCCCAATCTCCCCCAGTAAATATTTAACCTGGGCTTCAATTGTGTGACGCACCAGCAGTCCAAACAATCAGACAAACAATTATCGGGACATGATCTGTATACTGTTCCACCTCTCTTATGTATTTCAGGGTAAACAATGTGTCAATGGAGTATTTTGTTTTCAAATTGCTGAGTGATATTTTGTGCGTCGCAGAAAGCGCAAGCAAAATGATGTACTGTAAACTGGATGATATCAAGGCCTTGGCTCAGAGACAAAATGGTGTACATTTAAAACTATGTTCTCAACCAGTCCCTTCGTAGGGGGGGGGGGGGGGGGCTAGGCTGAAGGGAGGGGGGGCTGACACGTGAACTGCAGAAGGAGAGGAAAGGAGGAGGAGAGAGGAGGGGAGGAGAAGAGAGAGCATGAAAAAGGCCCAGTTGAAATACCGCATATGAAAAAGACAGGAGTGTCCGTCCGAGATGACGTCGTTCGCACGGTGTGACGGGAACATCTGTGGATGCGTTTGGCAAAATGAAACAGGTCACGAGAGACACGAGTGGTACAGTAGGGCCCCCAAGGTCTGTCATGACGGGCAGGTTGGCTCGGCAGGCCATAAATAAGGGAGGAGTGAGGAGGAGGGGGGGAGACCCACAGGAGAGAGGCAAGCCGGCGTGTGTGTGAGATGATGCACAGTGGCTGGGAGGCGTCTCATCGGTGACCCCCCCCCCCCCACACACACACACACACTCTCTCTCTCTCAGACAGGCCGGTGTTGATGACTGCACTCAGACATCAAAGGCCTCACCTCAACACTCCAGGCTCTGAGGTCATCACAGACGCCGATAGGGACCATGGTGGTCCGGTCATTCAGAGTTAACCCGCTACCGATGAACCTAGAACAATCAACTCACTGACAGCATAACAAAGTTAAGTCATTTTGAAAAAGGATTAGGAGAAGTATAAGGTTACATAAAGTGTGGAGCATTATTGTAGTGGACAGTAGTGCAGTCGAGTGTATAGGGAGGTATACCCACTTATCCACCGCTGATGTAAGCGAACAATTTGAGACTATTTGTTAGCTGTTAGTTCACCCACGTGTTGGGCCACCGCGGCGCCGCCGGTCGCGGACCGCAGCGAATAACGACACCTCTGCCTGAGAGGGTTAAGCCTGCCGAGAGCCAGAGTGTTTGGATGTTATTGGTTGGATCAGACCGCAACAGCCCACTGTCCAATTGACCATACAAATATTTGGAGTCCGTAAGTGGCGACAGTTGGCAGTCCGCGTCTCCTTGAAGCAGCCTAGAAACCGCAGGGTGAGGGAAAAAAGCCCTGGAGAGCGAGAAAGCCTGCGGAAGTGAATTGGCACCGACGAGGACAAGTGTGTTGAAACGCGCCCGGGGCTCCGCGGCGCAGCGCGGATGATTTACGATTGATCGCCCTCGCGGATGATTTACGATCGATCGCCCTCCCGGATGATTCACGGCCGATCGCCCTCTCGGGGTCCGCTGCCAGCCGTATCTCACAGGCGTTGTCGAGGCAGGCAGGTTCGGCTTTCGCTCGCATATCAAAATTCACAGAGCTCGCTTGGTGGGCCAAGCACACCGCAGGGGCATAAAACCTCCAGTTCATTTAGCGTCTTAATAAAAACCATACCACATGGCCCCCGCGTCTTGGCTTATAAAATCATAATAACTTTTGACAATCAAAGACGCACATGTCAGGAGGATTATTGATTTCTAGCCCGTATAGTGCAGCTTCATAGGCCCGATGTTGGCCAGGGGCTTTTGTGACACAAGAAACCACACTTCCTGACATTGGCACATCTCTGCCAGGGACCCAACAACAATCCTGCCATTTACAGATCACCACACGCTTTTTATGAGCATCGATGTCACAAGATTGTACCCAGCCACAAGTATTTCCTTTAACCATGTTCCTATTCAGAATCAGTCAGGCGGTGAGTTTCATCTGTTATAGTTAAATATGATTGAGAGGGGGGGGGTCGGTTGAGGGACCTTTCCGTCATTGCCCTCTCGGCCGTCCCTGGAGAAGAAACTGGCAGCGCGTCGCGGTCTGGCCGTGGACAAGCCGGCGTCCTGCTGACACAGAGCCAGTCTGTCAGGACACAAGATGGATGACCAGCAGAGGGAAGCTCTTTATCAGACTCTTTATACATCTTAAGTCAATAAAGTACACTTAAAAGTCTTTGGTGGTCCTCCGTCGTTGCCGGCATCTGGAATGCAGCGGTACAGTAGGGACCGCAGCCCTGAAAACACCACGCTGTATCTTTGCAATTAGCTGAAGATAAACTTGGGTTTTGCACTGTCCTGATTTATACTTTGTTCTCTAAAATATTTACAAAATGAGCTTTCCCACACGACAGCAGAAGAATGCGGCCTGTGTTTATGGTAATTGGCTCTACTTAATTTGTTGTCTGCTTTCAATGGCCTTGGGAGTGCAAGGGATGAGAGCCGAGCTGGTGTGTGTGTGTGTGTGTGCACGCTTGCACATGTTTGCGAGTGTGTGTGTGTGTGTGTGTGCGGGGGGGAGGTGCGGGGGGAGGACATCTGTGTGTGCGTCTGCGCTGGAGGACAGCCCGTCTCTCACAGCTGTCTGTGTGACGAGCGCTTGAGGGATGAGGCATGCGGTGGCAGGCTGGACAGTGACCCCGCTCCCCAGAGGAGGCGCACCCCGCTGGGACACACCCGACCCCTCCGTCACACAGGCCTGGCCCTGACACAACCATCACCCACCGCCTAATGGCAACCGTAAGGCCGGGGGGGGGGGGTGAGACGGACAGATCTGACTAACACACAGATGTGCATGACCAATCGAGGGGGGGCTTTGTAGCCATTATGTAGTTAGGTGATACATGCGTAGTAAAAGTCGCGGTGAAGAAGGAACACAGCTGGACATAAATAACAAGACGTTCGGATGCCAACATATTTTTTTTTTTTTTTAGACGAGCAGTTAATACACACACACACACACACACACAACCACAAGAGTTATCACCATACTGTAGCTGCAGGCCATCTTACCCTCCATTCTACCTGGGCCAGACACCTTCCGGTGGCTGGTGTCGGCCAGAAACAGGAACCAGGCTGCAGTTTGGGTTACGTTCAGGGGCGGCAACATGAGAAGGTAGCGCTCAGCGGCCGGGGCAGCGTTGCGGAGCAGCAGGGGGTCCCATCTTGGAGATTAGAGCAAAAACATCCTGACATGCGAGTGGCTGCTGGCACGTTATGAACGTGACTCACTCCTGGTAACCAGAGCCCAGACAGACACCGGCGGGAACCTTTCACATTGGGATTTTTTTTTTTTTTTAAATCTTATAAAAGAACAAGGGCCAGACGAGGAAATATTACTCTGAAATGAGACCTCAAAACTATTCCCCGGGACAATAAATCGCAGTGGGTTCCCAAACCGTGACCTTTCGAATGGGGATGAAGGGGCGATTTTTGTGTGTGTGTGTGTTTTTAAACGAACCGGATCGCACCGCACCTCAAGGTACGGTAACTGCCTCTGGATCACTCCCGCTCAACTCCACGCCCCCCCCCCCCCCCTCCGCCATCCTTACCGTTTCCGTCGTAAAACGGCCCCGGCGTTGAGAGTCCATGTAAACCACGCGTTCTCACGGCCCACCGCGAAACCCAGGGGAGAGCTACACGCCGCGGCCCATCCCGGATGGTTCGCCATCGCCGTAACGACCAAACCCGCGCTCCGCGCGCCCAGCGGACCACCATGGAGAGTAACTGTCTCCAAATCATGGGAAACAAAACGTTTTCCACTTCCCTTTATCTAAATACGTCCTCCCTTGATTAATCTCGCCGGTGCTCCTATCAACTGTGTTGTTTGAGTTAGAAAAGTTCAATATAAGAGAAGGTAAAGCAACACTTCAGAAGAGTGGCGTGGTGTGATATGTTGGTGTTTAGAGTATTAGCTGAGAAAGGATCTCCTTGTGTCTGCAGTCCCTGCAGGAATCCTGAGTGTAAACCGGCGGCTGTAGTTAATAAGAAAGGTACAGGCTGCTTAGAGAGGTAATGACATTGCTTAGATTGGAGCCTGCGTCAGCGGTAGGCCTATCTCAAAGAGGGCGTCTCGTAACCGATACTTTACACCTTAGGACAAAATCCCCCATGTCATGAGACACAAAACCACGCAACTTTGTTTTATTTCCAGGACAACAACCCCAAAAAAAGATGTGGAATCCAAAGTATTTCAAGTGATTCTTTAACTTTTGCTTGGTGAAATTCCAGAGCTTCTCTGGGCAGTTGATAACCATCTCAGTTCAAACGCTAGGAACACGTAGAGACCACTGGGATCAGCTCAGGCGGTATCTCCCCTCTATCTCCCCTCTATCTGGTGTGTGGAGGCTGTGCACGCTTCATAAGTCAACATACGCACACATGGTGAAACATCCCCCATCCCTCCTCCTCTCCTCCCCATACCTCCTCTCCCATACCTCCTCTCCTCCTCCATACCTCCTCTCCTCCCCCCATACCTCCTCTCCTCCTCCATACCTCCTCTCCTCCCCCCATACCTCCTCTCCTCCTCCATACCTCCTCTCCTCCCCCATACCTCCTCTCCTCCTCCATACCTCCTCTCCTCCTCCATACCTCCTCTCCTCCTCCATACCTCCTCTCCTCCCCCCATCCTCCCCCCATACCTCCTCTCCTCCCCCCATACCTCCTCTCCTCCCCCATACCTCTCCTCCTCCCCCATCCCTCCTCCTCTCCTCCCCATACCTCCTCTCCTCCCCATACCTCCTCTCCTCCCCATACCTCCTCTCCTCCCCCATCCCTCCTCCTCTCCTCCCCCCATACCTCCTCTCCTCCTCCCCCATCCCTCCTCTCCTCCCCCCATACCTCCTCTCCTCCCCATACCTCCTCTCCTCCCCCATCCCTCCTCCTCTCCTCCCCCCATACCTCCTCTCCTCCTCCCCCATCCCTCCTCTCCTCCCCCCATACCTCCTCTCCTCCCCCATCCCTCCTCCTCTCCTCCCCCATCCCCCCTCCTCTCCTCCCCCATACCTCCTCTCCTCCCCCATTCCTCCTCCTCCCATCCCTCCTCTCCTCCCTCATCCCTCTCTCCTCCTCCCCGATTCCTCTCTCCTCCTCCCCCATCCCTCCTCTCCTCCCCACATACCTCCTCTCCTCCCCCATACCTCCTCTCCTCCTCCCTCTCCCCCCCATCCCTGCTCCTCTCCTCCTCCTCCCATCCCTCCTCTCCTCCCCCATACCTCCTCTCCCCCATCCCTCTCTCCTCCTCCTTCTCTCCTCCTCCCCCATCCCTCTCTCCTCCTCCCTCTCTCCTCCTCCCACCCCTCTCTCCTCCTGGCTGGCTGGGGATGCCATAAGGTAAGAGGAGCAGTCAATAGCCGGCCCAGCCTACCTGGTGGAGAGCCTGAGAGGCTGAGCAGGAACAGATGGGCTGAGCGTGGGGTATCTGGGGAGGGGAGGGAGGGAGGGAGGGAGGGAGGGGAGGGGAGGGAGAGCATCGACAGGCCGGGACCACCATCAATGCTGCCCACACCAGACCACACTCCCCCCCTCCCCCCTCCCTCTCCCTGCATTCTGCAGCACAGTGATGCTAAACTGTAATGAATCTGCAATTTGCACACATATGTGCGGCGCATAACGTGGCCCTAGTTTGGGGTCTGTTTAACCCCTACTGGAAACATTTACAAATAATTGGACCGAGAAAAGACATCCATCTGTGGGATTAACCCCTCGTTGGCCTTTAGGGATGTGGCGCTTCCTATCACGGGGTCCAAATGGCCGAACGCAAAGCAAAGGGGGGGGGGGGGGGGGGGCTGGGCAGGAGAGAGGGACATATGTCGCTCGCGTGGGCGGCATGAAAGCCGAAAAAGTTCAAAGCGCTCCGCTGGTCAATTCGCTCCCTTTGAGAACGACCGCGAATTCGCAATAGCCGCGACCGCCAGCCAGCCAATCCAGTTTTTTGTGGACGTTTCTGTGGACCGACCGACCGACCCACAGCGAGCTACAGAGCATGAAAAAGATTAGAGGATGTTATGTCCAGTGATGGGGGGAGGGGGTCAGCTGCGTCCCCTCTGAGGAGTATCACATGTCTCCCGTCATGCGTCGTGTGAGGACGCTGGGGCGGTGGGGGGGGGGGGGTTGTGACGGCCCCCGTGGGGGGAGGGGGGTCAGACAACAGCTCACAGGGTCATTGTTTGGCGACGTCCTGAGGGGCATCGCTGGACTAAATCACTGATCAACCCCACGTTTCCTGTGAGGAACGCTGCAATCCAACGCCGCCGCGCTCCACTTCCTTCCCCGGGGCCCTGCCCCTCTCTATTACAATATGGCCCTGGCGTGTGTGTGTGCCTATGTGTGTGTGTGTGTGTGTGCCTGTGTGTGGTATGTGTGTGTGCGCTTACCAATGCGTGCACGAAAGCATGTGTGTGTGTGTGCGTACGTGTGCATGTACGGGACAAACAGTCACCAGCCGACTCCGTCTTCTCGGCTTGCGCAACGTGTCGTGTGTGCACATCGGTATGTGTGTGCGTGTGCGTGCATGTGCGTGTGTGTGCGTGCGTCTGGTGCCACCGGCCAGGGGGGGAGAGGCCTGGGTGGCATGTGTCACTTGGTCCGGGTGTGTGTATTTAGCGGCGTGGGGCCTGAGGACACTCCGGTGTGGGGGGTATCGTACGGGCGCGCAGGGCGGCCGGCGGCGTGCGCCGTGAGGCGGTGTGGTCTGGCGGCGGCGGCGGCCGGGTGATTTAGAGGCTGTTGATGCCGGGCAGACGGCCCGGGCCTCAGCCGCTGACTCACCGCGGATGACTCTGCGTCGAGTCACCGCACTTAGGAACGTCCTGGTGTGTTTAGGTCCGTTCAAGTGGAAATCGGGCGCGCGCACACTGCTGGAAATTGCTACTGGATCTGGATTTTTCCCTCTCCTCTACTCCTCTCTCTCTCTCTCTCTCTCTGTCTCTCTCTCTCTCTCTCTCCAGAGCTTTCATAAACAGATGGCGAAGGCTCATTAAGCTGTTGTCACGACTATAAATGATATTGTGAACACTTTCCGTGCTCCCCAGCGTCCCGGGGGAGGGTGGTGGTGGGGGGGGGGATGGGGGGCTCGGGGGAGGATGGGGGGGGGGGGGCCCGGCCGTTAAGAGGAGGTGTGAGAGTCACACAGCGCTGCAGTGTGCTGGGAGGTGAGCGATGGCTGAGATGAAAGAGCGGCCCTCAAATGGTGGGAGAGCTGCTAACAGCCAGCTGACAGTAATGGTTTCATGTAAAGGGGGGCCTCGGCTGTGACTCGGGGAGGAACGCTCTACTGTAGCCGCTCCGTACCGCCGAGGGGTCTGGGAAATACGGATGAGGGCGACGTCGACGTGACGAGGAACCGTCGACGCCCCTCTCCGTTTTACGAGCGTAGCTTACTTAGCCGCCAGTGCGGCGCAGACATGCAGGCCTTCCCCTTCCCCCCATGATCACGACCAGAACCTCCGACCGGAGGAGAGGAGTCGGGATGGGGGAGGAGAGGAGGGATGGAGAGGAGAGGAGGGATGGCGGAGGAGAGGAGGGATGGGGAGGAGAGGAGTCGGGATGGGGGAGGAGAGGAGGGATGGGGGAGGAGAGGAGGGATGGGGGAGGAGAGGAGTCGGGATGGGGGAGGAGAGGAGGGATGGGGGAGGAGAGGAGGGATGGGGGAGGAGAGGAGTCGGGATGGGGGAGGAGAGGAGGGATGGGGGAGGAGAGGAGGGATGGGGGAGGAGAGGAGTCGGGATGGGGGAGGAGAAGAGGGATGGGGGAGGAGAGGAGTCGGGATGGGGGAGGAGAGGAGTCGGGATGGGGGAGGAGAGGAGGGATGGGGGAGGAGAGGAGGGATGGGGGAGGAGAGGAGTCGAACGCGTCAGGATCGCAGTGAGTGAGTACGCAACGGCATTCATGTTTCGCAGCGTTCATGTTTCTAGATGCTTTTTCTAGACTAGAAACAGTTTTCAGGGCCTCTTCTCATTCTCTACTCGGCCCCGGTCTTCCATCCACGGAGTAGAGGAAGAGGCCCCAGCAGCTCGCTGAGTCCCAGACCACTGTTGTTGATCCTTGTGTGGTCGTACGCAACCCTAACCCAAACCTCTGTGGGATATCCTACCCTGGCTCTCAGAGGGTCGTGTGCTGAGTGAGGCTGAGAGTTTCCCCACTGACCCTGCAGAAATACAAAAGACAAGGCAGGTGGTGTCTTTTGTGGCCAACGTGTAATTATCTCGTTCTTTCTGAGAGTCAATATTTTGGTTTCGAAAGTTACTAAAAATGTGTTTGATAAACAGTTGGGACTTTAAATCAATCACACGGTTTTTATTATAACCTAACAAAGGAGACCTAACCGGTTGAGCTAACACTGTGTGTTTGAATATTACTACATAGTTGTTGTTTCTTTTCAATTTTATATAATGCTGCATTCTTCTTTGAAGAAAATCTGAAGTCAGAAACGTTCATGACTCCACCTAAGCCTCGTAGTTAAAGCAGCTTATCATGACGACCGCAAATTGCCACGAGAATGACAGTCGAAGCACCACAACAACAGACGAGAGGAGAGGGGTGTTTGGGGGGGGGGCGGAGGGGGTGGGGGGGGCGGAGGGGGTCGCTGTGTGTCGCTACATGGCCGCTCGTGTGTAAGCCCCAGCTTCTGCCGCTACGGCGCGCCCCGTGTTAGCTCGGCGCTGTGGTCTCGCCTCCGTGTCGTTCCTCCTGCTGGTCTATCTCCCTCCAGCAGATGTCCTCTCCACAGCTCCACAGCTGTGTCCCACATGTTTTTTCCGCGCTGCTCAACAATGCGGCTGTATTCCCCCCGCCGGCTGCTGCCCGCGGAGGAGGAGGCGCAGGCGGAGGAGGAGGAGGCGCAGGCGGACCCCGCTGGCGGTGGACTCTTCTGTCCGCGCCGCGTCCTCCTGGCTTCCTCGTCTGGCTTTTCTCTCGCTTTTGCCGGGCGCGTTCGGGGGTGGGGGGGGGGGGGCTATGTCCACCCCCTCACCCCCGAAAGATTTGCGCCGCTGAGATCTTTGTTACCTCCGTAGCCTTCGATGGACTTAAGATGATCTTGTGGCGCTTAAAAGCTTTAGGAATCTCACCCCCATCGGTTACTGTAGGGTAGCCTGGCTATACTTGGCCCAGAAATGTCTCTGGTGGGGTAAGGGACGAAGAATGCAAGGACAGCTTCAGAATGCAGTGGAGGGGAGGAGGAGGGAGGGAGGGAGGGAGGGAGAGAGGGAGGGAGGGAGGGAGGGAGGGAGGGAGAGAGGGAGGGAGGGAGGGAGGGAGGGAGAGAGGGAGGGAGGGAGGGAGGGAGGGAGGGAGGGAGGGAGGGGGGGTTCTTAAGGTCAGATCTGGCACGATCTGCCTGCTGCAGCCCCTCTGCTGAGGCTTATTCGTAGCAAAAGCACACAGAGAGTCATTTCCATAATTGCCCCGCAGTCAAATCAGCCCCGTGCTGGATTCCTCCCGCTCCAGATTCCTGTCGATAAGCCAAGCCGGGGGCTCCGGTCAGCGCCGAGGACCCCCAAGGAAGAACAGGTGCGGTTAATGTAACCGATTTCCAGATTCTCCTCTGTGGATCCAAAATGGGGCTGTTTTTTTTTTTTTGGGGTGGGGGGGTTGGTGTAATTGCCACAGTCGGACATTCCCTTTCGGATTGCTATCGTGTAATCTCTCTGAAGAGGGGAATGAAAGAGGATTTGTCCCACTTTTGGCTCGGCCTTATCAGAGGCCCTCAGAGGAACAGAATACCTTGAATACAAATGCAGAGCTACAAAGAGCTGCGCTCGGGGGACGTGGTTGGACAATCAGTTTTCAGGTCCGGTCCCATGCCCATGTAATTGGTGACAAACAAATATTATTTTTAGGGGAAAATATGTCAATATTATATAACAGGCAATAAAGTTGTCCCATCTGCCCAGTGGTCTAGTTAAAGAGAGTCTATGATTTGATGTTTCGAGAGCTGAACAGACATCAGACAAGGTCAACCGTTGACTCCTGAATAAGAGATGACTCCAGATCTGTCCACAACCAAATGGCACAACATTTTCCCTGAACAGGCAAAGAATTGAATTATTTCAGTTCATTTATTGTGGGGGATCATACCTACTCCCTTGGCAAAATGTTTGCCAGGAATCGTCCTTTGCAGACTGCTCCTTGCATTCCAGAATGTGCTACTCATCATCATCATCATCATCTCTCTCTCTCTCTCTCTCCCTCTATCTCACCTCTTCAGTTCATCCATATGACGACACCTCGTTCTGTTCTGGAAGGTAATCATTCCCCCGATGTGTACGCGACCGGGGCCAAGTGCGCGCACCCGTGGCTGTCATACGTCACCGCGCTCGCTCCTCTTCTCGCGCGCTGGTTAAAAAGAAGGAGGAAAGACCAGGGAGAAACATGTGAGGCTCTGAGGATCTAGTGAGAGACAACTTTGTGCTTACTTTTTTTTGACCCAATGCACCAACCACTGTGCTAAATCGGAATTTACAACTGAAGGAACGACACAAACCAAGCGCATAGCAATTCAGTCTTGTTTGTTTTTGGTTTGTATTTTCAACTAGAGCAATAATTCAGCGTTGTGCCATCATAACCAGTGCTTATATTAATTTATTTTACGAACTATTTTCATTGGCAAATATTTAATTACATATCTTTATCCTAGTCAACTTCAGTACATGTAGAATATAGAATATAGTAACCTATTTTGTGGCAGGATTACTGCATTGCTTTTACCAGTGACTGCGCTAAATTATTTTGGTCCGAACATAACACTTTTTCAAAAACAAAAATGAAGCATTTAAAATTCGTGCTGGTGCTGGCTATCGCGGTCAACGTGTGGGAATGTGGAGATGCGAAATTCGGCGAGAAGGGAGAAATGAGCCCGAGACGGAGGAGATGTTACGACGGCAGCACGCCCAAGCGGCTGAAGAAGCGGGACAGGAGAGTGTCAGTGGACAGCAGCGGCGGCGGCGGCGGCGCCGGGGAGGTCTGCCCCAGGTTGTACCCGCGGGGGTCCTGCTGCCCCCCCAGGAGAGCCGCCTACCAGATCCTCCACCGGCGGGACGCCAGGGTATGTTCGGCATGTCGCATTCTTCCATGGAGAGAGAGCTCTCTCTCTCTCTACTGCCAAACGCCTCTGGGGAACGCATTTACAGCGTTATTGTCCTTCCGCCGCGTTGTTGACAGCTGAATTTACAAGATGTATCGCGAGGGGGGATGGTGGGTCTGAGTGGAAAATGCTAGTCTTGCTAACTTCGCTACTTACAACAACAACAACAACAACAACTCCCCTGCAGTCCAACTCTTCTCAGTTTTGTTTGTTTCTTCGTCCGGTATATTACGTTAGGGACACGTTTACATTGTATTTGTCAAAACACGGACAAAACATCGTTAGTGCGAAGCTGTTTTGACACTTCTAATGCGCGAGCGAGCTTCGGTCGGAGCCGCTCTTTTGGCTCGAGCGTGTCTAAAGCGCTTCTGTGTTGCCATGGTTATCGCCCCTGGTAACGTTCTACGTTCCGCGCTCGCGACGAAATATCAGCACGAGCGATGAGTCCGTGAGTCAGCAACCGCGGAGGTCTCTGCAACACAGTTGTATTCATTTGTAACACAGTTGTATTCATTTGTAACACAGTTGTATCCAACTTTACTCGTTTGCATGCATCTTATTTGTCAGTAGGCTACACTTACGTAGCCTATTTGGTATTAGCTAGCTATTCTGTCGTTCATATCCCCCCACAATGTGGGGCCCACATACCAACTACGTGGTTGTGCATTTCAAGATTATGCACGTGCTGCATGCCCAGTTTGTCGTATTTTATTTATTACAGGTTGAGATGTGTGTTGGAATATTCTTAAATGGCTGCATTAGTTTTTTTTTTGTCTGCCTAGCCAAATTCAACCACACAATGCCAAGTTTACAGTAGAATTCGCTCTATTCTCATGTAAACTGCTCCAGCAAATCACCATATGTGGCTGGGTGGTATCTCACTTTGTGTGGTGACAAAAAGCCATATTGCATCATTTAATTTGCTCAAGTCATGCAAATAAGAGGGGAAAAACTGAATGGAACAAAAAGGACTCGACTTCTCCTCCTCCCCACTACACTGCCCACACACGGAGTCCTTTTTGCTTATGGCAAAAGAATAACAACACCATTGTGTTTGTTAGTTTCACTAATGGGTGAAGCTGGGGAACATCAGTCTCCCCCAGTCCTCAGGCCTGTCCAAGTGTTAATGCCTTTGAGAGGGTATTTGTCCTGCGCCCCCCTCCTCAGTCCCCCTCCCCTCCCTCGCTAACTTACACCTATTCCCAGAGGACAAGTGTTTTGTTAGAGCTTTTTAACACCAGTCTTAGTGTTGCCTACAGCAGAGCTCCCTTTCTCCAGCAGCCAAGAGGTCTGAATGTGTGCTGGGCTTTCTTAAGCCATTGCAATGAACATGTATTAGGGATGAATGCTAACACTTTTGTTAGATAGCCCTCTCTCTCTCTCTCTCTCTCTCTCTCTCTCTCTCTCTCTCTCTCTCTCTCTCTCTCTCTCTCTCTCCTGTGAATTCTGATGGTGGGGCCTTATGAGGTCTCTGCAGCCCCCATTGTCATTGATTGAATGACAAGCGATTGTTTTCAAGTGTGTCTTTGTGCATTGATACGTTTGTTCCGGCAATTTCACTGACAAAAGCCATTGTGCAGATCCTATCAAAGAAAAGAGTAATCCTGTAACAGCTGCTCGTCACCAACGAGCTGTTTACACATTCACTTTTCTGATAAGGTCCGCCTGCGGCTCTTGTTCCGACGCCGATGGCGCCGCGTCCTGCGCCGGGTGGATGTGTGGAATCGTCCCCCCCTGGCCTTTTTTGGTCCCACCTCCCCCAGACGTCTCCGTGCTAAAATCACTCGGGCCCAACCCGCGCTTGAAAGCCGCGCTGAGATATTTTTTTTCCCCTCTGCGCTTTTGAGGAACGAACTGACTGGGTGAAATTTAGCAAAACACAACAAACAAAGGGCCCTCTTGTTCTGGTTTCGGGGCGATGGCAACATTGGAGCCCGTCCCAGTAACATATGGGCACAGGACACGGCTGAGAGCACACAAATGCTCCTCTCCACGGACGCGCAGCCGGCCCATGGCACGCCGAATCAATGGGCGATTTAGAGCCGGGGGGGCAGCCGTGCCCCCGTCTACACGCCGCGTGGGCGCGGCCAGGCGGGGGCAGAGAGGGGCACGCTGCGCCACTCCGAGACGCGGGGCACCGGGGGTTTTAGCCAAACTTGGCACCGCCCCCCCCCCCCCTCCCTCCCTCCCTCCCTCCTGCTTTGTGTTTGCTTATGTCGAAACGTCAACACTGGGTATAGGAAAATAGACCACTACAAATGTAGGGTCCAGTTTCCGGGCTTTTCCGCGCGTCCGAAAGCACAGCGGCGCGTATTGACGAGCTTCCGGTGATCCTCATTCGCCGGCAATTTTTTTAAATATTTTTTTACGGTGACTGCATTAGAGGAAGCCCCTCTTAAACCCATCTCTGAAGCCCTGTGTGATATAGATCTTCAGGAGCTAACCTCCTTCCTTGACCCTCTCAGACAGGATCACAGTGCGGGCAGAGGGCTGAGGGAACTCCCCGCGCCTCCTCCTCCTCCCCCTCCTGCCGCCCCCCCGGCGGGGCCGCTACTTTCCAGTCAGGGGCTGGCAGCTCCAGCGCCAGCGAGGGATGTGTCCATATGTCGAGGCCATGTCTGCAGGTCTAATTGACTTCGACAGACTGCTAATTTGTTGATACCAGTGCGGGAATGATGTGCCTGTCTATCTCTAAATTGATGTTTACACTCAGACCTCACACGGAGCGGAGCACCACCAGCCCGCTGGCCGGCACTGCCCAAACAGCACATGCCTGGAAGACGGCACAAATTACCTTGTGTTTTATTGCAGCTAATTTGTTACGTAAATAATCCCGCTAATTTCTCTAGGCTTAATCTTTTGTTTACTTTTGTTTGGCCACCCTAATTAACGTTTCGAATCTCCTAATTCGGCGTAGTCCATTGCGGGGGCCGCTGAGTCTGTCCGACATCTGTAATGTAATTCAGACTTAACTGTTTGTAAGCTTGGGTAAACAAGCCTTAAGTGAGGCCGTTTTCTGAGAAAGGCCAGGGTGTTGTAAAAAAGTGACACTAAAAGGTAATCAAGACTAATTTTTGCATGGGCCTAGTTTCTGTGGTAAGATTTCAACACCGCACTCTGTTTGTCATGAATAAACCCAAACGTCAGAGCGTTGAAGACATATCATCTCCCACCTCTCGCAGCGTCTTACAATAATGTTTATCGTACAATATCGCCACAAATTCCCCCGTAATTGCAAGCTCTGTGACGACTTGAGCTCTGTAAAGTGTTAGGCTGCGTACGGATTCCTGCCCCTCTCCAGTCTCCTAATCCGACGCTGGTCCCTTCGTTGCGTGTGGTCCCCCCCGCAGATCTTCGCCACCAACAACACGGAGTGCGGCCGCCTGCTGGAGGAGATCAAGTGCGCCCGCTGCTCGCCCGACGCCCAGGTGCTCTTCCACGCGCCGGACTCGGAGAAGTCGCCGCGCAGGGAGCCCGACCTGCCGCGCCTCTGCCAGGACTACTGCCGCAAGTTCTACTACACCTGCAGAGGGCACATACCAGGTAACCTACCGCATGCAGCGTGCCTCAGAATGAGGTCAAATAAAAGTCCCCCAGCAGGCCTTGTTCCAGTCGAAAGCCTGCGAGCGGCGAACACGCTGCAAGAAGCCCTGACACGTTGAGGGGGGGGGACTCTGAATATTTATTTATGCTGCCTTACCTCACCTGACCCCTCCTCCTCCTCCACCTCCTCTTCCTCCTCCTCCTCTCATGAGTCAGTCTCCCTGCCTCACTCCCTCACCCACTCACAGCCCCACGTCAGTGAAAAAACGCCGCTACCTGCTCCCACATGCTGGCAGACGTCGGAGCAGCCTTGCACGTTGCTAATTAGCCTGCACACTCCAGCCCTGGCGATCAGGACCGCCACAGTTACTGTTCTCTTCACACATTCGGTCCGCCTCAGACACTGTTCAACCATCATGGGTACAGTAACTGTGTTTAACCCTGCTAGCTGTGTTCAACCCTGCTAGCTGTGTTCAACCCTGTTGTGTTCAAACCTGTTAGCTGTGTTTAACCCTGCTAGCTGTGTTCAACCCTGTTGTGTTCAACCCTGCTAGCTGTGTTTAACCCTGCTAGCTGTGTTCAACCCTGTTGTGTTCAAACCTGCTGTGTTTAACCCTGCTAGCTGTGTTCAACTCTGCTGTGTTTAACCCTGCTAGCTGTGTTCAACCCTGCTAGCTGTGTTCAACCCTGTTGTGTTCAGCCCTGCTAGCTGTGTTTAACCCTGTTGTGTTCAACCCTGCTAGCTGTGTTCAACCCTGTTGTGTTCAACCCTGCTAGCTGTGTTTAACCCTGTTGTGTTCAGCCCTGCTAGCTGTGTTCAACCCTGCTAGCTGTGTTCAACCCTGTTGTGTTCAGCCCTGCTAGCTGTGTTCAACCCTGCTAGCTGTGTTCAACCCTGCTGTGTTCAGCCCTGCTAACTGTGTTCAACCCTGCTGTGTTCAAACCTGCTAACTGTGTTCAATCCTGCTAACTGTTCAACTCTGCTGTGTTCAACTCTGCTAACTGTGTTCCATCCTGCTAGCTGTGTTCAACCCTGATAACCCTGCAAGCTGTGTTATAGCACCAGGTGGAGGGGATTTATTTCTCTTGGGCCACAAGTTATATGAATTTGTAAATACTTGTGGCTTTTTCATAGATTCTGAGTGTGGTTTTGTAGGTTTTTTATTTTTTTGTTCACTCTTGGACTCTGAAGAGCGTTTGAGGCACAATCCGTTTCCTTTTCAAGAATCAGAGTGTGAAGAATGAACCCACTATCAATCTATGACATTTAGACAACCAAACACCAGACACACAAGAGCGCACACGCAAACGCACACACTGACATACACACGCACACACACGCCTGCTGGCCATGCGATCTGCCAGAGAGCTGTTGCTAAATGAATGATTTTCCTGACCCGTTCCTTCCCCGCGACCTTCTCTGGCGAGCCGCCCCGGCCGCTGGCGTCAGCCGCCTCTCTCCTTCACGCACCCCACCCCCCCCCCCCCCCCCCCCCCTTCCCGGCGCTGACATCACCAGCCCCCCTCGCCTCTCTCTCCCGCGCCTGTCCGTCTCCGCGCCAAGCTCGCCCCGGCTAACCCGTCTAGACACGACCGCCCCAACGACTGACACCTCCCCGCGCCCCTCCCTCCTCGCCGCCAAGGGGAGGGGCCCCTGCTGGAAAAAAAACGCCCAAAAACAAAACAGAACGTGGATTTGTTTTCCTTGGTGGTCAAACTCAACGGAACGTAAACACAATCAGAGCGCTGCCTTGCTGGCCTCCGTTCCCTGGTCCTGTCCACACACACACACACACACGCACGCACCCCTACAGTACACGCACACACACACACACTCCCCTACAGTACACACACACCTGCGCACACATACACACACACACGCACACACACACGCCTGCACACACACACCCCCCCCATAAGGAGACATTGCCCGGGGTGTGATAGGGGTTAAGTGAGCAGATGATGTAATTTGACACGTTCCTCTCTGAAGATGATAGTTCTTGGGGGGGGTCCCCCAGAACTATCATCCCCCAGAACTATCATCCCCCAGAACTATCATCCCCCAGAACTATCATCCCCCAGAACTATCATCCCCCAGAACTATCATCTTCAGAGAGGAACCAGCGCACACTTCCAGGGACCCCCCCCCCCCCCCAGAACTATCATCTTCAGAGAGGAACCAGCGCACACTTCAAGGGACCCCCCCCCCCCCATCTGAAGATGATAGTTCAGTGGGGGGGGGGTCCTTGGAAGTGTGCGCTGGTTCCTCTGAAGCCACTGCCTTTGAACGTCCGTACCTGCGCATTCCAGAGCATCAAACGATCCCTCTCCTCCTCCCCTCCCCATCCTCCCTCTCCTCCTCCTCCTCCCCTCCCTCTCCTCCTCCTCCCCTCCCCATCCTCCCTCTCCTCCTCCTCCTCCCCTCCCTCTCCTCCTCCTCCCCTCCCTATCTTCCCTCTCCTCCTCCGCCTCCCCTCCCTCTTCTCCTCCTCCTCCTCCTCCCCTCCCCATCCCCCCTCTCCTCCTCCTCCTCCCCTCCCCGGCCCTCCTCTCCTCCTCCTCCTCCGCCTCCCCTCCCTCTTCTCCTCCTCCTCCCCTCCCCGTCACCCCTCTCCTCCTCCTCCTCCTCCTCCCCTCCCTCTTCTCCTCCTCCTCTCCTCCCCTCCCCGTCCCCTCCCCGTCCTCCTCCTCCCCTCCCCATCCTCCCTCTCCTCCTCCCCGTCCTCCTCCTCCCCTTCCTCCCTCTCTCACCCCTCACCAAGTCTTCTTACTCCTCTTATATGCGTCGCCGTAACAGACTAGATCTGCCGGAGGTTTGCGAGAGCAGTGAGCCTCCCGTACGCACGACCCCCCCCCCCAAAAAAAACACCGGGCACCGGCGTCGCAGCGCAGTCCGTCTCCACCCCCAGACACGTACGCGGGCTGCGAGGCGTTGAGGGCTCCTGTACAGTTAGAAAATGGAGGGGGGAGATGGAGCGAGAGAATGAGGAGAGAGAGAGAGGGAGGGAGACGCAGGGACTCGGGGAGTTAAACCAAGGGACTCGACACCGGGAGCCGGAGCCATAGGGGGAGTTATTCCTCCCACCCCTCCCTCTGTCCACCCCACCCCCCCCTCCTCCCTCCCTCCCTCCCTCCCTCCTCTTCCATTCTCTCCAACCCCCCCCCATCAGCATATGTGGTGACGAATGACACATTTATTTTTCTACAGAGGTTGTGTATATGTAGAACTGCTGAAGTGCATCAAGATGTCAAGTACTCTGGGCGGCCACCCAGGCTGCCCTGGAACACGACCAGATGGAAGTAGAACTTTAGTGCTGGAGAGCTGGGGATGAGGACGAAGACTCTCTCTCTCTCTACCGCTCTCTCTACCGCTCTCTCTCTCTCTCTCTCTCTCTCTCTCTCTACCGCTCTATCTCTCTCTCTCTACCGCTCTATCTCTCTCTCTCTCTACCGCTCTATCTCTCTCTCCCTTTCTCTACCGCTCTATCTCTCTCTCTCTCTCTCTCTCTCCCTTTCTCTCTCTACCGCTCTATCTCTCTCTCTCTCTCTCCCTTTCTCTCTCTCTCTCCCTTTCTCTCTACCGCTCTATCTCTCCCTTTCTCTCTCTCTCTCCCTTTCGTTACCGCTCTATCTCTCTCCCTCACCTTCTCTTTATCTCTCCCCCTCTCTCTTGCTCTCTCTTACTCTCCCCCTCTCTCCCTCCTGCTCTCTCTCTCCCTCTCCCTCTCTCTCCCTCTCTCTCTCCCTCTCTCTATCCCTTCCCTTTCTCTCTCTCTCTCTCTCTCTCTCTCTCTCCCTCTATCTCTCTCTCTCTCTCTCTCTTGCGCCACAGTTTTTTTCCAGGGCCAGCACAATAAAACGAGGTTTCATTGTGAGACTGCATTGCTCTCTCTGCCATATGTTTATGGATTTAACCATAAATTGCCCAAATTGGTCGTCCCTCTAAGTATGCAATTCTAAACACAGAGACGGTTCCTCCTATGGATTTAAGAGTCTCTTTCATAAGTTATTTTGGGGATAAAGAGCCTGAAGCGCTCAGAATTCCCAGTGACAGTCGGCATATTCTGTGGGGATTATAGTGGTGATTATAATTGGCCGTGGCCAGTTATGGCGACGTACTAAATCGCATCAGTAGCTAATTAGCTAAGTAACTAATTCAGTCAGATGTATACTTGTACTCGTAGCAGAATCACCCCAAAACGCTGCAGACAAACGTCCTAAATGTCACGAGGGAGTCGTTGGCTCCGCCCCCTGGCGGCAGGCAGGGCAGAGCGCCGACTAGCGCTGCTGAATTGGAGCGGTAGCGTTAACAGCGCGCGTAAATGTCGTCCCGTTCCCGTGAAACCCTCCTCCAGCTCCAGATTAGGCCGCGTACTCGGCCCCCTCATCTCTCCATAAAGACGTTTACTGGCGTGACTCGCTCTGTCGTCGAGGCCCCCCTAGCCCCCCGCCTGCCCCCCCCCAGGTCCCCCGGCCGGCGTGCTTAAGATAACTGCGGACGCAAGTAGGTGGGTGGCAAAGCCTGGGAGTTCTGCCGGACTGTGTGTGTGTGTGCGTGTCTGGAGTGTGTGTTTGATCTCCGTGTTGTGTTTAGATGTTTGGGGGGATATCCTATCACCTCCAGTTGTGGTGTGGTCAGCCCCTGTGGTCGGTGTGGGGGCGGGGGGAGGGGGGAGGAGATGAAAGGAGGGAGAGAGGGAGTCCTGTTTGTGTTTTTATCACTGGTGTATTTGCTCTCCTCCTCTTCCTCCCAGGGACTGGCGGAGGGGAAGGGATATCGGCGAGGTTGTTCTTAGGTCGCGTTGGGCCATTCTCGCTGGCCTCTGCGGTTTGCCTGTTAGCACAACCGGGGAGAGCTGTGTGTGTGTGTGTGTGTGTGTGTGGGGGGGGGGGTGGGGGTTCCTAGAAACCTGGAATAATGTTGTGACTGTCGGGACCTGTGGGCGGGCGGGGCCGGAGGCCTGCGTGTGGTTGTCGATGTTTTCCCAGATCGTATCGTTCCTCCGACGTTAGACAAACTGGCCGGTCCAAGAGAAATAAAGTTCAGGAGAAATTGTGTGAAGGCTTTTCTGCTTTGAACCCCCCCGCCCCCCCCCCCCCCCCCCCAAAAAAAAAACTATACTGCAGAATACAATCAATCAACATTTGGGAACATTATTTATTTATTTAGATTCCGACAGAATATTTTTTCAGTTGAAAATGTGGTGTGTGTGTGGACAGTGTGTGTATTTTGAAAGCCGGATCATTAATTAATCAGGTCAGTGTGTGTTGTATCGGAGACTCTCACGTTCCACACGCTGCGGACGAGGAAAAAAACACCTGACCCGTCAGCAGCGACCGTCGGCGCCGACGTTCCGCCGCCAAAAACCCAGAAACGAACCTCGGTGATCCTCTTAACGTCGGACGCTGGCGTCGAACGCGGCGCGGCGGCGGAGCCCCTGTCATTAATTACGGCGGATTTATTTCCTTAGCGTCTGATAGCTGATTGGTTGACGCTGACGGACCCGATGGAGTCGAGCCGTTAGCATGCTTTCACCATCCCATAATATCATTCACCGTGACTTCAAACCTTGATTGGTTTTAGCAGAAGCACACACACTGTCTTTGAGTCTGATTATTGTTCATCGATAAATTTACCGTCCACCGATTGCCTATTTCACTTTATATAATAAATCAACATTGCTTTATTACAGGGTATTGTATGGTTTATTACAGGGTATTGCATGGTTTATTACAGGGTAGTGTATGGTTTATTACAGGGTAGTGTATGGTTTATTACAGGGTAGTGTATGGTTTATTACAGGGTAGTGTATGGTTTATTACAGGGTATTGTGTGGTTTATTACAGGGTATTGTATGGTTTATTACAGGGTATTGTATGGTTTATTACAGGGTAGTGTATGGTTTATTACAGGGTATTGTGTGGTTTATTACAGGGTAGTGTGTGGTTTATTACAGGGTAGTGTATGGTTTATTACAGGGTAGTGTATGGTTTATTACAGGGTATTGTGTGGTTTATTACAGGGTATTGTATGGTTTATTACAGGGTATTGTATGGTTTATTACAGGGTATTGCATGGTTTATTACAGGGTAGTGTATGGTTTATTACAGGGTAGTGTATGGTTTATTACAGGGTATTGTGTGGTTTATTACAGGGTATGGTGTGGTTTATTACAGGGTAGTGTATGGTTTATTACAGGGTAGTGTATGGTTTATTACAGGGTATTGTGTGGTTTATTACAGGGTATTGTATGGTTTATTACAGGGTATTGTATGGTTTATTACAGGGTATTGCATGGTTTATTACAGGGTAGTGTATGGTTTATTACAGGGTAGTGTATGGTTTATTACAGGGTATTGTGTGGTTTATTACAGGGTATGGTGTGGTTTATTACAGGGTATTGTGTGGTTTATTACAGGGTAGTGTATGGTTTATTACAGGGTATTGTGTGGTTTATTACAGGGTAGTGTATGGTTTATTACAGGGTATTGTGTGGTTTATTACAGGGTATTGTGTGGTTTATTACAGGGTATTGTGTGGTTTATTACAGGGTATTGTGTGGTTTATTACAGGGTATTGTGTGGTTTATTACAGGGTAGTGTGTGGTTTATTACAGGGTATTGTGTGGTTTATTACAGGGTAGTGTATGGTTTATTACAGGGTATTGTGTGGTTTATTACAGGGTATTGTGTGGTTTATTACAGGGTAATGTGTGGTTTATTACAGGGTAATGTGTGGTTTATTACAGGGTAGTGTGTGGTTTATTACAGGGTATTGTGTGGTTTATTACAGGGTATTGTGTGGTTTATTACAGGGTATTGTGTGGTTTATTACAGGGTATTGTGTGGTTTATTACAGGGTATTGTGTGGTTTATTACAGGGTAGTGTATGGTTTATTACAGGGTATTGTGTGGTTTATTACAGGGTAATGTGTGGTTTATTACAGGGTAATGTGTGGTTTATTACAGGGTAGTGTGTGGTTTATTACAGGGTATTGTGTGGTTTATTACAGGGTAGTGTGTGGTTTATTACAGGGTATTGTGTGGTTTATTACAGGGTAATGTGTGGTTTATTACAGGGTAATGTGTGGTTTATTACAGGGTAGTGTGTGGTTTATTACAGGGTAATGTGTGGTTTATTACAGGGTAATGTGTGGTTTATTACAGGGTAGTGTGTGGTTTATTACAGGGTATTGTGTGGTTTATTACAGGGTAGTGTGTGGTTTATTACAGGGTATTGTGTGGTTTATTACAGGGTAATGTGTGGTTTATTACAGGGTAGTGTGTGGTTTATTACAGGGTATTGTGTGGTTTATTACAGGGTAGTGTGTGGTTTATTACAGGGTATTGTGTGGTTTATTACAGGGTAGTGTATGGTTTATTACAGGGTATTGTGTGGTTTATTACAGGGTAGTGTATGGTTTATTACAGGGTATTGTGTGGTTTATTATAGGGTATTGTGTGGTTTATTACAGGGTAGTGTGTGGTTTATTACAGGGTATTGTGTGGTTTATTACAGGGTATTGTGTGGTTTATTACAGGGTAGTGTGTGGTTTATTACAGGGTATTGTGTGGTTTATTACAGGGTAGTGTGTGGTTTATTACAGGGTATTGTGTGGTTTATTACAGGGTAGTGTGTGGTTTATTACAGGGTAGTGTGTGGTTTATTACAGGGTAGTGTGTGGTTTATTACAGGGTAGTGTGTGGTTTATTACAGGGTAGTGTATGGTTCATTCCTGGCTATAGTAGGTTGTGTGTCCACCCCAGTGGGTCAGTGTTCAGTAGAGAACTCACCCCAGTGGGTCAGTGTTCAGTAGAGAACTCACCCCAGTGGGTCAGTGTTCAGTAGAGAACTCACCCCAGTGGGTCAGTGTTCAGTAGAGAACTCACCCCAGTGGCTCAGTGTTCAGTAGAGAACTCACCCAGTGGGTCAGTGTTCAGTAGAGAACTCACACCAGTGGGTCAGTGTTCAGTAGAGAACTCACCCCAGTGGCTCAGTGTTCAGTAGAGAACTCACCCCAGTGGGTCAGTGTTCAGTAGAGAACTCACCCCAGTGGGTCAGTGTTCAGTAGAGAACTCACCCAGTGGGTCAGTGTTCAGTAGAGAACTCACACGGAGGCCGGTGAAGGTCGGGCGGGGCCCGGTGATCTGGGGGGAACAGACAGCACAGCCGATCGCACACACTAGCAGAAACACGCACACACAGCCGATCGCACACACACACGCTAGCAGACACACGCACACACAGCCGATCATACACACACACGCTAGCAGACACGCACACACAGCCGATCGCACACACACACACGCGCTAGCCGACACACACACACGGCCGATCGCACACACACACGCGCGCTAGCAGACACACACACAGCCGATCGCACACACACACACACACACACACACACACACACACACGTGCGCTAGCAGACACACGCACACACAGCCGATCGCTGAACTCCAGCTCCCATCCAGCTGGCCGGCCCAACATCTCTTCACTTGTTCTCCTTCTTTTGGTCTGGCTCCTCAGTGCACACACACACACACACACACACACGCTAGCAGACACACACACACACACACACGCTAACAGACACACACACACACACACGCTAGCAGACACACACACACACACACGCTAGCGGACACACACACAAACACACTCACATGTGCGCAAACACACACAGACACAGACACACACACACACTATTGCATCATTGATGCTGTTATGATGTCACTCAGGTGTCTATCTCTGTCTGAG
>NC_140253.1:13087699-13095199 GCF_949987555.1 Borostomias antarcticus
GGCGCACTCCGACCCATTTATAATGTGTGTTCCTTGGCCCGGCGACACCGGCTACACCTCCCTCCCTCCCAACACCACTGTCCGACGCGCCGACCACCTCCCAATTCCCCGTTAAATATTTAGAGAGCGGACGCCGGAAGGTTGACGCGGCGTTGACGTGCGTCGCCGGTCCTGACGGCGCTCCGGTACGCCAGCGTCTCCGTGAGGAACCCGGAGAGGCGCCGGTTCTCTTGTCTTGTTTACGGTCTGTAAGGGTTCTCATGCTGTTTTGGATGGAGGGGGGGGGGGGGGGGGGGGCAGTGCACCAAAAAAATGTCCAGGGCACATTTTAAACATTCTTAACACCTAAGCCCGGCATTCTGCTCATTCTTTTGTCCGAAAACGAGAGAGAGAGAGAGCGAGAGAGGGAGGATGGGAGAGACACACACACACACACACACACACACAAACGGGCCCGACCTGATTACCTTGCCTAGGGACTGAAACGCTATAGCTGCTTATTACAGCTAACTATGATGGGAGGACCACCATGGTCGTGACAACTGATGTAGTTGCCTCCGGGGTGAGACAAAGGTTTACGCATTACACAAGCAATTTAGATGTTTTCTAAACATGTTGCCAAGACAGTGGGAGTTGGCAGCTCCCTCCATGTTTAGGGTTTTTTTTTTTCTCCTCCTCCTCTCCCCTCCCCTCCCACCCCTCCGCTCCCTCCATCCTCGCATTTAGGGAAAAGGGGAGAGGAGGAGGGGGGGGGGAGGAGGAGGAGGGGGGGGGGGGGGGGGGGGCAGGGAGGGAGTGAAGGACTCTGCACTTTTGTGCTCTCTATGAACTGCGAGTGAGCTAATAAATTCTTTCAGCCACTCAGCGCAGCATTCACGGATATCCCCCCAAGATTACACACACAAATCACCACACAATGGGGGCCGCCGGGAGGGCCGGGGCGTCGCGGGGGCCCCCCAACCCCGAGGACGGGCGCGCATAACCAGGCTGGAGAGGGAGGGGGGGGCGGGGGGAGAGAGAGGGGAGAGAGAGAGAGAAAGAGGGGGGGGGGGGAGAGAGAGAGGGGGGGGGGAGAGAGAGAGAGAGAGGGGGGAGAGAGAAAGAGAGAGAGGGGGAGAGAGAGAGAGAGGGGAGGGGGGGGTAAAGAGAGAGAGAGGGGGTGAGAGAGAGAGAGAGGGGGAGAGAGAGAGAGAGGGGGTGGAAGGTGGAGGGGTAGAGGCACTGGCCAGAGTCAAATGTTTCATAATGGTGGGTAGTTGGGTAGTGAGGGAGGGTGGTGGAGGTGGGCCTGGAGGGTGGGAGGTATCTGGGGGGGGGGGGGGGGGTGACAGGGTATCTATAGAGACCTAGATGGAAAGAGAGAGAGAGAAAGTGAGAGAAGCAGAATAAAGGAAGGGTGAGAAGGAGAATGCGAGAGAATTAGAAAAAGGAGAGAATGGAGAAGGAGAAAATAGTGGAAAGAAAGAGACACAGTGGGGGGGGGGTTGGCTTTAGGGGTGTGTGTGTGGTGATGATGGTGGGGGGGCTGTGGATTGGATTTAGGAGTGTGTGTGCACGCGCGTGTGTGTGTGTGTGGTGATGGTGGGGGGGGCTGTGGATTGGATTTAGGAGTGTGTGTGCACGCGCGTGTGTGTGTGTGTGGTGGTGGTGGGGGGGGGCTGTGGATTGGATTTAGGAGTGTGTGTGCACGCGCGTGTGTGTGTGTGTGGTGATGGTGGTGGTGGTGGGGGGGGGGTCTGTGGGGGGTTGTGGATGGTCTTTGACTCTGGCTGGGACACAGCGGAGAGGCGAGAGGGAACATAATGAACTCCTGGCTCCTTTGTGCTGCTCTCCTGCCTGCAGGGCGGGGATGAGAGGGGTCTGCTGAGCCTGGCGTTCCACCCCAATTACAAGAAGAACGGAAAGCTCTACGTCTCCTACACCACCAACCAGGAGCGCTGGGCCATCGGGCCGCACGACCACATCCTCCGCGTGGTGGAGTACACCGTGTCCAGGTAGGCTGGCGGAGGAGCGAGAAAACAAACTAACTAACTTCCCGAGAGCGCCGCTGACCGCTCGTAGGTCTTCACCGCTGTCCGCAATCACTCCTTTATACGGCTTTTTAGCGGCGTCGGTCCAGAAAAGCTCCCCCCCCGAACCGGGTCGCGGTCTAGCCGACGATCTGTCGGCGTTCTCCGCTGAGATGAGCGCCGTCGAAGAACACGGACTCTCGCGGGGCTTCGGGTCACGCTCCGCGCCGTTTGCTGTCGGCGACGTCTTCGCCCTCCTAGAAAAACCGTCACGGCAAGCGTGTGATTATCGTGCATCTCAGCTGCTGCCTAGATACCGCTCCGCCCGGACTAACAAAACAAACTCCGCTGACTCGTTAAAGCATTACGTTTTATTATCATAATGACCGTTGTACGTTAGCCTTAAAGACTTCGTTTTTCAAGCGCCAATTATAATCTCGGTGGTATCGTTTGGGCGGCACGGTGAATCACGCTCTTGGTATTCATCAGCGAGTCTTTTCTCTGGCAGAACGCTTCGGGGGGGAAAAAATAATTTAAAAAAAGAATCTCGCTGTGTCAATACCCTGCCCAAAATAACACTTCATTAAAACCGTTCCCATAAATCCAAGCGCTCGGTCTGTACTTGGAAAGGTGACACTTTTCAAGGGTTAGGCTCCGCCTCTGAGATCCGTCCGACTGATTTGATTGGTTCTCCCGGCCCGCTAAACGCAGCCAGGGCGTCTTGAGACGACAAACAAACGAAACCGACTCGGAGGCGAGAGTTTGTCTTGTTCAGACACGTGGCCGTTTACTCTCACAGCGGTGTCATTTAGCTTAATTGCTCTCTCTCGAGGTATGAGAACCTTAATGACTCTCTTCAATCGGGACGAGCAGCTTTTAAATATACGTCTCTGCGCGTTGCTCAGCCGTCGGCCATTATGATTTCAACACACGAGAGATCCTTTAAAATAATGCAGATGTAGGCAGAAGTGCAACAGCAGTCGACTCCGCAGTTCTCATTCTATTTAGAACTTACATTCTATTTAGAACTTAAAAAAAAAAAATCGTAATCAGTCGGGCCGTCTGGAGTGCTGAGCGAGCGGGGCTGGGCCGTACCAAAGGCCCGTACACACACACACACACACACACACACACACACTACACCAAAACGGACCATGTCGGCGGGGGGTGGTGGGGGTTTGTAATTCCTTGCGAGGCGTGATGGTCTTCTGATCATGCCCCCCCCCCCCCCAGGAAAAACCCCAACCAGGTGGACGTGCGGACGGTGCGCGTGCTGATGGAGGTGGCGGAGCTGCACAGGAAGCACCTTGGCGGCCAGCTGCTCTTCACCCCCGACGGCCTGCTGCACATCGTCCTGGGAGACGGCATGATCACCCTGGACAACATGGAGGAGATGGACGGCCTCAGGTGAGCGCCGCGCCCGCCGCCCCCGCGCCACGCCGTACAGGAGCGGCGTGAAGGGAAGTGTGGAAACTGAGCCTGTGTGTGTGTGTGTGTGTGTGTGTGTGTGTGTGTGTGTAGTGATTTCACGGGGTCGGTGCTGAGGGTGGACGTGGACACGGACAGCTGCACGACTCCGTACTCCATACCCAGGAACAACCCGTACTTCAACAGCACCAACCAGCCGCCCGAAATCTTCGCCCACGGGCTGCACGACCCAGGCAGGTGAGTCACTGCGCCGCCCCCGGGGGACGCCTGGCGCACGCACGCCGCCAGAGACCACCAGCGCTGACCTGGGGATCTGCAGACCGTCAGCCCCGTTCTAAATGTGCTATCTGCCCCATTCTAAATATCTGCCCCATTCTACATATCTGCCCCATTCTAAATATCTGCCCCATTCTAAATATCTGCCCCATTCTAAATATCTGCCCCATTCTAAATATCTGCCCCGTTCTAAGTGTGCTATCAGCCCCATTCTAAATGTGGTATCTGCCCCATTCTAAATATCTGCCCCATTCTAAATGTGCTATATGCCCCATTATAAATATTTGCCCCATTCTAAAAATCTGCCCCATTATAAATGTGCTATCAGCCCCATTCTAAATATCTGCCCCATTCTAAATATCCGGCCCATTCTAAATATCTGCCCCATTCTAAATATCTGCCCCATTCTAAATGAGCCATCAGCAGCGCTCACTCAGAGGCGTCACGCGCGCCTCGACCCCACGCCTCCCGCGCCACGGCGCCGCGTGCTTCGCAGATCTGGGCGCAGCGCCGACCTGTTTCCTACTTATCCGCGTTGCTCCTCCCCCTGCCCCTCCCCCCCCCCCCCCCCCCACAGGTGTGCCGTGGACCGGCAGCGTGCGGACGCCAACGGCAGCCTGCTGATCCTGTGCACGGACGCCAGCGGGAAGAACTCGTCTTCAGGCAGGATCCTGGAGATGGCCCAGGGGAAGGACTACGGTGAGGATCCAGCTGTTTCACAACCAGCCCCGACCTCCCCGGGATCTGGAAGGCATTACCATGTTGCTTGTTATGAAAATGGCTTTGTCTGACCTCTTTACCTTTGTTCTCAATCTTTATCGCCTCTCGGCTTGAGAACGCGCACTGGAATCCCAGAAATCCTTTGAAAAAGACCTTTTTGGATCACCGTTTTTCTGTGTGTTCTGAAGAAAAGGGGGTGGACTTCCGTTTTTACATGAATAATAATATTGAACGTTAATTATTTTCCTATGATATTTGGTTTGCCTCCAACTTACAAGTAAACACTGTTTCGGAGAGTCAGAGTTCCAGTCGAAAAAATGTCTTGTGATCCACAGAATTCTTCCTTCGTGCGGTGATGCCAGGGAATGTGATCTTGTGTCCATGAATATGATTCCTATCTGTCAGAAACAATTAACATGCAGATGATGGGTTAGTATTGTTGAAAACGCAGCCATGAGGAGCCCATTCCCACTCTCAATGGAGCAGATAGAGGAAATAACCAATGCCAGAAGACGGGCTATGCTTTTTTTTCCCCTGCTCAAAGAAAGAAATAATGCTTTTTTGTTTGATTCAAATTATATAGAGCTGTTTGTTTTTGCCACACACTGAGTGCTGCCTCATCTGCTGGCCTCTAAATTCCCTCGCCTCTCGCCCAGTGAGACCGAAGCGCTCCAGACCACGGTCAGATCAGAACCGCTCCATCACGGTGATGAGGCGGGGGGTGTTCATTACCGGCTTGATTGCACATTTTCGGAGCGAGAACTACTCACGTTGTAGGGTTCAATCCCAAGACTACAATTAACATTGTCCAAAAAAAACAACGTAACTGCCACAACGTCTCGCGCTTTGACATAATAGAATCATAGCAGCTTCGGTTTCAACACAAATCGTTCCTAGTTCCTAGTTGGTCTCCGTCACGGCCGTCAGCCACGGTCGGAGCCCCGGTGTGATCTGGTTCAGATTGAGATTGAGTCCTTAACAGGCCCCTCCCCTCCTTAATGAAAACCACCCTCAACCAAGTGCTAATGTACTCTTGACAGACGGCAGCAAACATGGATATCCTTTTCGAGTGCTCGGCAAACAGAGGAAAGTGCTTGTCGTTAACGGGTGTAAACCACGCCGGGGTGTCTGGGAAGCCGGGGGTCAGGGGTCAGCAGGAGGCGGAGCCGCGGCGCCACGTTCGGCGGAGGTTCCTACCGTAGGGGCTGCGAGCAAGGAGCGTGTTCCCTCTTTATCGCCTGCGCGTATTCCTCAAAGCCCTGCTGACGGACGCTGCGCTGTAGCTAACCCGCGATACCGCAGCGACGACCGTGGTGTAAAAAAGGCTCGACTTGAACACAAGCGTAACGGTCTATAGCCTGTTTACGAACACACAGACTCTGTCATCTAGACGTCTTCACAGGTGAATTTCAGCGGCGTATCGTGAGGCCAGTTGAACGTATGTGATGCTGTGTCTGCTTTGTGAGAGCGCCCTCCCTCCCTGCTTCGACCCCGCTAACGCTAATGCTAACGCTAACGTGCTTCCCCCTTGTCCCCCTGCAGAGAACGAGCCGTCCGTCTACGACCTCCAGGCCAGCGGCGGGGCGGCGCCCGTGGGAGGCTTCATCTACAGGGGCTGCCAGTCGCGGCGGCTGTTCGGGAGCTACGTGTTCGGCGACAGGAACGGGTAAGCGCCGGCGCCTCTTGTCGCGACGCGGGGGAGGGGGGGGAGGGGTCGGAGGTCAAACGTGTTTTCCAAACCCTCGTGATGGAGACGGTGCGGCACGGCGGAAAGATTTAGCTTGACCCGGTTAGCTCGTTTTGGCGCGGGACGCCCATGGACGGAAGTATCGGTTGATGCAAAGCGGCCACGCCGACGGGAGGCGACGTCAGCGATTGACGTCTTCGGCCCGAGCCGACGTCAGTCCGGCGTTCTGTTTCACATCGGGGCGGGGGGGAAAAACACTACGATTACATGAGCGTCTCGACCGCAGCTCGACTCCGCTGGAGCAAATGAGGATCAGGTATCCTTCCCCCCGGACTATTGGGCTGCCGCTAACGCTTCTCTCCAGTCTGTAGTTCTTCATCATCCTCCTCCTCTGCCTGATGTCAAACACCGACTCTTGTGTAAACGGAGGGGTCCGCTATCGGGGAGATGGCTCCGTGTTTGGAAAAAAACACGGCGCGGGCTTATCCCGCCTCGCTTTGGCTCTGCGGGCGCGCTGTTGTGACAGGGCGGGCGTTTTGGCGAGGCCGCTTGTTTTGAAATGGAAACGCCGTCGTGCGAGAATGACTTTGTTCGAACCGACTGAGGAGAACGAGGCTCGCTTGGAGATTCCCTCTTAGTATACTTTACTAATGGCACCTCAGCGTATTTATGGAGCAGTATTCTAACGTGATACTCTGTGTGTGTGTGTGTGTGTGTGTGTGTGTGTGTGTGTGTGTGTGTGTGTGTGTGCGTGCCTGTGTGTGTTAGGAACCTACGGATCCTCCAGAAGTCGGGGGCGTCGTCCGGGGCGCCGCAGTGGGAGGAGAAGGCCCTGTGTCTGGGTGGCAGCAGCTCCTGTGGCTCCACCCTGGTCGGCCACATCCTGGGCTTCGGGGAGGACGAATTAGGTGAGCGGGAATCAGCCGGAAACGAGTCTCTTATTTGGGTGAACTATCCCTTTAAACCACAGATGGCACTACGTGCTGCGTGATGTCCTGCTCTTCTATCAATATGTACATCAGTCCATATGTTGCTCTCTCCACCTCTCTCTCTCTGTCTCTCTCTCTCTCTGCTGAAAGAGAAAGTCCATGTCAACAAAAGCCCCAGAAACGCGAGGGGTCTGTCGGGTCATCAAGTCATCCCAAAACCGATGTTTACTTAGAATGACAGATGTCAAAACTCTGGAAAAACTGTTGTTTAGAATCACAAGGCGTTGTATATGGAACCATGGTACTCTTATTTACGTTGGACATCCCTGATGTGGAACTCGCAATGTTTTCCACCTTGTCAGAGAGAATTCCTCGCCACTTGACACTGACTAGGGGCGAGCCACGTCCCGGACAGATTGACGTGTGTGAGAGAGTGGAAAAAAGTCTCGAG
>NC_140253.1:13107699-13112699 GCF_949987555.1 Borostomias antarcticus
CAATTAATTCATTCAAACAAACATATAATTACATTTCCCTCAGTCCGGCGTCCATTTTTGTTCACCGCGAACTACCTTCTCAGATCATTCGCTTATGTTTCCAAACGTTCGCGGCGAACACAAAGCTAACTGAAAAAAGTTTATAAAAAAACAGTTTGCAAATGTTCACGAACGCTTGCTACGGCCGCTGAATTTGAAAGCACCGTCTAGTGAGTCGCAGTGGAGTTCGTGCTGTAAAGTCGATACTATAATTTTTTAGCACTTAATGTGAAAGTTGCATTGTAGCTGCTGAGACTGGGGGTGTGAATAGAGTAACAGTTTTTCATTATTTAAGTAGTTACGCAAATAAAAAAAAGTTATTTAAGTTCTCTACGTTGTTTTTACCGTTGTATGTGACAATATGTTTTGGATCATGTATTGTATCTGTAAATAAAACCAGGCCTATCTTTTTTTTCTTTTCAGAAATATCAATATGTCTATTAAAGTTTATAGCATGTCTGAAATGCTCGTGTCGTGGTGTCTGTTTTGCCAGTCTGAGTAGTGGAGTTATCACAACCCTGTTATCACAATCCTGTTTCAGTAACAAACAGTGGAAAAACCTCTGGTCCCACAGAAATCAATGTGACGTGTTTAAACTGAACATGCATAGGTTGTTGCTATTCAAGAGAGACACCCATATGCACTCTAACAGTTTCTCAATGTTCCGAACCTTCTGTAATAGCAAACGGTGGATGGATGTTGCCCAGTAGGAACACAGTCCATCACAACCGTAGCCCCCTTACTGCCGTGGCTCCACGCTGGGAACATTCCTGGAGCGTCACCCGCTAAATTTCCACGGAAGGGTTCTTTCTCCGCCTAGGTAAAGTGTACAGAGGGGAGGGGGTCTTGGGGAAATGTTTGGACACCACCTGGGTGGTGTCCAACATGGACATCAGCCCAAGCTTTTTCCTCCATGCTGGTTTGGATGGAGAAGCTCAGCTGCTGCTGGTCTGTTGACAGAGAAGCAGTGGGGAGGCAGAGTTGATCCCTGACACTACTGTGCTGGAAACATCGCCTCACTCCTCCCAAACACCAGGGATCATCGCATATGGTCCACGATTTATATATGGCACTGGCAATGACACTTTAAATTACATACTGTACTAGTGGTAGCTAGAAGGATATTGAGGGTTTGGGTTTAGTGGGGCTTTAAGAAGTCTCCTTCGTGTGTTTTGTGGTTAAGAAATTGCCAAAGGCCGTAAATTATTCACTGACATGGTACAGTGTTTGAAATATTGTGTGAGAAGTCCAAAAAGGAAAATACCAGTATGTTCTACCTTATCAAACAGCTCTCTGAAATACTCAATTCTGATTGGACAATTGTTCTACCGGTGAATTATTTCTCGATAATTATTTCTACGCCATCACATATCCATACATATCCTCCAGGGCCCAAGGCTGTTCCACCTGCTGCTGTAGCTCATGGAGGTCCTGAATCCGAATGGGACTTTGCGTCTAGAGTATTCAGGCATTAGTGACTCTAACCCCAACCCTGAGTCTAATGACTCTGGTCGCCCTGCCACACTGCCAGTGAGCCAAGTCTTCCAGCCAGACCCAACCAGTACTGTTGCAGGCGTGACACCCGGCCTGTTTACAAGCCAACGTTGACTTCTAAGACATCAGAGGACGGTGGAGCTAAAAACCAGCAGTGAAGGACTGAAACTAGCACGTCAAAGCCTGCTCCCTGCCCGCCTTCAAGAGGAACTATACAGCTAAAACACCTCTACTGTGGAATACCGTTTGAGCCTACTGAATTCAAACAAGCAAAAGTGATGTCTGTGGTCTTGAAGTAGTAACATTTGAAAGGGTTGGTCAAAGGTTGAAACTTCGGTAGATGGTTGCACTTTAAGCCTAAATAGTAGCGTCAGCAACCTTGTAGAATATGCTGTAGTCTTTCCCAAAACACAATCTTTTTATAGGAGTAGTAAAGGGAAAAATCATGTTTAGCCCCGTTTTAAGGTTACTTATGATCATATAAAATGGTTCAGATCAAGACGTTGACAAAACTAGCACTTTTGAGAAAGTTGATAATTGCTCTACCACCGTTTAGGTCATACAATGGATGTCGGTGGGCACCTTGAAAAATCTTTCAAAAACATGTTAAACTCTCGATTTCAAAGACAAGAAGCTCACCGAGGGGGTAATTGGTGTCCGTTGGTGTTCTGACATCAAATTTGCCGCAAAGTATGAATCCTGTAGGGTTTTATTGATCATTTTATGAAATCCATTGACTTGTATTGACGCGACCGTTGTAGATGTGTAGATCAATCCGCAGAGGGGATTCAGGAAGCGGAACTACTTACGGAGTAAGTAGCTATTGTTATTGTTTATGTTGCTAGGCTACCTAGTTTGCGGAAGTTTACACACGTATGTGCTGCGACTAAATAGTTCTATGCTAAATATTTAAAAAAAAGCCTTTCCAGATTAACTAGAATCTTACTTTATGGCAAATTATATGTCAGAACACCAACTAACACCTCGGTGAGTTTCTTGTCTTTGAAATTGAGAGTTTAACATGTTTTTTTAATGATTTTTCACGGTGCCCACCCACATCCATTGTATGACCAAAACGGTGGTAGAGCAATTACCAGACTTTATCAAAAGTGCTAGTTTTGTCAACTTTTTGATCTGAACCATTGTATATGATCATAAGTAACCTTAAAACAGGGCTAAACATGATTTTTCCCTTTACTACTCCTTTAACATGGCTAATTTTACAAGAACTTGACTTCAGGGCTCAGGGGATCTTGTGGAAGTGTTATATTGAGTGTGTGAATGTTCGTGTCGAAATGGCCAAGAATGAAGCTATTAAAAATGGCATGTTTTGAATGCAAGATCAACCCTTAATACGGAGTTCTAACATGAAGTCTCCGCTCCAAGTCGACCTCTGGGATTCCTCCACACACAAACAAATACGGAGGCACTCACGCGATGGCCACGGTCAACGGCATTATTAATTTCCTTCTGAAAATATCAATCAGGCTGGTGCTGCTGTGTGTAAGTGAATAGGAGACCACCCACCTCACTCTGCTCTCACACACGGCCCTATTTAGAGTAACGCAATACTAAGTTGTCTGTGCACTGTTTGGGGCCAATCAAAATTGCAGAAAGTGGAACTGGGCAATTGTGCTTCAAGGTCTGCCGTGTCTGTGAGTTTATTCACTATCTGTGGCATGAATCAGGACTTTTCATTTGGAGGAGTTCTTTCCCTTCCCAGAGGGCCCTGGCTTGGCTATCTTTCATAAACAGTGTAACCCGGCACTCTGAGTAAACAAGGAGACCCTGTATACTAAATATTTGCAGGACCAAGATGGCTGGAAGTGCATGCTATAATACTGTATACATGACGGGAAGAGTCCGTCCAACCAATACTTATGGGGAGGCTGGGAGAGAGAGAGAGAGAGAGAGAGAGAGAGAGAGAGGGAGGGAAGGAGAGAAGGAGAACAACAAAAACAATTGAGTTTGTGATTAGAAAACAGACATTCCATTCCTTTCTTTCTCAGGTTCTTTTTTATTACTGTGTTAGGGTTGCTACGGCAATGGCCGTTTGGCTGTAGCACAAGCAACAAACTCCCGACGAACTGAAATATTTGGGAGACAGGATTCTAAACGGAACCTCAGCCAATTTAGACCACACTGATTTCTCATTGCTTTAGTATGTACAGGAACGACGACTGCCAAGAGAGAGAGAGAGAGAGAGAGCAGAGAGCGAGGGACAGACAGACGGAGACGTTTCATAAGCATTTCACTGCAGACGGAACCGTCATCGTGTAGCCTACATATAACAAATAAAGATCCTTGAATCCTTGACAGACAGAGAGAAAACCAGACAAATAAAGAGAGGGGGGAGAAGAGAGAGAGAGAGAGGGAGAGAGAGAGAGAGAGAGGCGATATTTTTAAACAGCTTCCGTCATTGCTCCACGGCCCGTACAGTAGGCTAACATATTGCTTCAACAGTTGGCCGGCTGTAACTGAGACCTCAGCGCTTTGTGTGCATGTGACACTTTACTGGAAGGCCCCGTTTTACGAGTGATGTCTCTGACGTTCCCGGACACCTGAGAGACGCGTTTGTCAGGCGTTCGTTGCCGCGGCGTTGCGGATCATTGTTTCCGCGTGAGCTAATTGTACGAGTTCCATTTTACAATACCGCAACACTGGCAAAATAATGGTGCATTCGTTTATAACTGGGAGGTGGCAAATTGCGACTTGCTACTAGGAATGATTAAATAAAACACCGCATGAACTCGCACTTCCTTGTCGCAAATTCGGATATGTTTCTCAGCCCCCAGTTGCTCGAATGCACTAGATATAACTAGGTAACTGTGATATAATTGTATATACCTCGAATGCACACAGGTCGGAGGTAGAGATTTTGCCACTTGCGACTTGCCACCTCCGACCACAAACGAATGCACCATAAGTCATGGCAAGATGTTTGTCGTGTCGCATACATGCAGCCAACATTAAGGGTGAGTGCTTATGTCAAATGTAATGACGCCATCGCGGCGTGCCACAGGGAGTTCGTAGCAGCGCGGGAAACACTGATTAACCCAGCTGGGTGGACCTCACATTTACATACCGTCTCTTAATTATGTCTCCTAGACGTGATTTTGACCTAAAGCGCGGTCCCTGAGCTGTCCAGCTAAACGGATTGATGTTTGAGCGCTGTAATTGGTCTGTATAAACGTGTCTGTGTGTGTGTGTGTGTGTGTGTGTGTGTGTGTGTGTGTGTGTGTGTGTGTGTGTACACGCATGCGTGTGTCAATCCTACATGGTGTGTGCGTGCATGCGTGCGTGCGTGCGTGTGTGTGTGTGTCAATCCCCCATGGTTGTATATCTGGTGTTGTTACACCCGTAATTGCGTAGCGTACTCTATGACTTCATGTGTTTGCCCAGGGCCCGAGTCATGCAGGACTACTGTGAATTCCGATACTCCCTGTGTGACGAAGACGCGCTCCCCC
>NC_140253.1:13117699-13120199 GCF_949987555.1 Borostomias antarcticus
TGACCACACAGTGATGGATGGAGTGGGACTTCCTCCCCTCTCTCAGACACCCCCCCCCAAATCTCTCAGGCTGTCCCTCCCACGCCCCCCCCCCCTGCTGCAGGTGCCCCGTCTGGTGACCTCAACCCTGACCCCTCCATCTCTGACCCCCCCTCACACCTGGGCGACTCCCACCGCCCCCCCCCCCCCTCCCCTCCCCGGTGAACTTTGACCCCGGCCTGTCCGTCACTCAGCCCCAGCCCTCTGGTAAACACATTAGAAGCGGGCGGTGCAGTGGCCCGCCCCTGCCTTCATCAGCGCTGGTGTTTGGGATGGGCGCCGTGCTGCGCTCAAGATACAGGTCACACAGTCCAGCTGGCTGTGTTACTGGATCAGCTCTGTTCAATTATCAGGTGTTGTGGTAGTTGCAGTAGGGTGTTGTGGGAGTTGTAGTAGGGTCTTGTAGTCAGGGATGGGCAGTATTTCTATTACTTGTATTTGAAATACGAATTTCAATTATTTTGGAGTATTTTGTAATTTGTATTTGATAAGGCCGATAAAAAATTCAATGTAATTTGTAACAAAATATTTTAGAGTGGAGTAATTTTGTATTTAAAATACTCAAAATACTTTCTCCACAAATAAAAAAAACAAAAATAATACATATTCTTATAATATTGGATGTAACAATAAATAATGTTTTAAGGCACATGTCCCTAGGCTTTTCCCCCCTTTTTTTCAGTTGAAAAAAGTTGAGCGCAAGGCTCCAAACACTGTAGACAGTGAACAAGTTAGCTAGCTAGCTATCTTGCTGCTGTTTAACTACCTAAACCGTTGGTGGACAGTGAACCGCGCAGCTCTCAGACTTAACAGTCTGAGCATGCTCACGTGGATGCAAATTGACCCAAACTACCAGTGCCACGCTGCTCACGACTTCAGATCTTCAAATTCAATGGATTGTCTGTCAAAGTAAATTATAATCTCAAACTAGTGATCGATGCTAACATGCTGATGATGCTAGCATGCTGTCTAGGCTAATGCGCAGCATAGCCAGTGTTTAACAAAGCTAGTGATCGATGCTAACATGCTAATAACGCTAGCATGCTGTCTAGGACGACAGAGCTCCTGTCAGAAGCATGGATGTATTAATAGAATGGTCAGTGATAAAAGAACAGTTGAAAACACCATGCCCAACACGTTGGAATTCTATGTATGACAGTTTGAATCAGCTGGCCACTTTAAGAGACAAACTACCTGAAATGATGGAAAAACATCAGCTCCCCCCATTAATAAAAATATGTATACATAATCAATCAAGCTGTTGTCTTTTAATAGCTTTGCTTAGTTGCACTTACATTCTGTGACTGTTCTCCCTGTGTGTGGGGTTCACCAGAGCTGTGTGTATATCATGTAGCCAGACCTGAATACTCTGCTATACCAAATTGAGAGAGAGAGAGAGAGAGAAATATATTTTCTATATTTTAAATACAAAATACATTGTATTTTGATACATTTTCTGGCACTAGTATTTTGTATTTTATTTTGACACATTTATTTTAGGGGTATTTTGTATTTTGTATCAAAATACATTTTGATGTATTTTTGCCCATCTCTGCTTGTAGTAGTTGTAGTAGAGTCTTGTTGTAGTGGGGTGTTGTGTGAGTTGTAGTAGGGTCCTGTAGTAGTTGTAGTAGTTGTAGTAGGGTCCTGTAGTAGTTGTAGTAGGGTGTTGTGGGAGTTGTAGTAGGGTGTTGTAGGAGTTGTAGTAGGGTGTTGTGGGAGTTGTAGTAGGGTGTTGTAGGAGTTGTAGTAGGGTGTTGTGGGAGTTGTAGTAGGGTGTTGTTGGAGTTGTAATAGAGTGTTGTGGGAGTTATAGTAGGGTGTTGTGGGAGTTGTAGTAGGGTGTTGTGGGAGTTGTAGTAGGGTGTTGTGGGAGTTATAGTAGGGTGTTGTGGTAGTTATAGTAGGGTGTTGTGGGAGTTGTAGTAGGGTGTTGTGGGAGTTATAGTAGGGTGTTGTGGGAGTTGTAGTAGGGTGTTGTGGGAGTTGTAATAGAGTGTTGTGGGAGTTGTAGTAGGGTGTTGTGGGAGTTGTAGTAGGGTGTTGTGGGAGTTGTAGTAGAGTGTTGTGGGAGTTGTAGTAGAGTGTTGTGGGAGTTGTAGTAGAGTGTTGTGGGAGTTGTAGTAGGGTGTTGTTGGAGTTGTAATAGAGTGTTGTGGGAGTTGTAGTAGGGTGTTGTGGGAGTTGTAGTAGGGTGTTGTGGGAGTTGTAGTAGGGTGTTGTGGGAGTTGTAATAGAGTGTTGTGGGAGTTGTAGTAGGGTGTTGTGGGAGTTGTAGTAGGGTGTTGTGGGAGTTGTAGTAGGGTGTTGTGGGAGTTGTAGTAGGGTGTTGTGGGAATTGTAGTAGGGTGTTGTTGGAGTTGTAGTAGGGTGTTGTGGGAGTTGTAGTAGGGTGTTGTGGGAGTTGTAATAGAGTGTTGTGGGAGTTGTAATAGAGTGTTGTGGGAGTTGTAGTAGGGTG
>NC_140253.1:13127699-13140199 GCF_949987555.1 Borostomias antarcticus
CCCTCACACTCCCTCACCCGTTAGTACCCTCACACTCCCTCACCCGTTAGTACGCTCACACTCCCTCACCCGTTAGGACCATCACACTCCCTCACCCGTTAGTACCCTCACACTCCCTCACCCGTTAGTACCCTCACACTCCCTCACCCGTTAGTACCCTCACACTCCCTCACCCGTTAGGACCCTCACACTCCCTCACCCGTTAGTACCCTCACACTCCCTCACCCGTTAGTACCCTCACACTCCCTCACCCGTTAGTACCCTCACACTCCCTCACCCGTTAGTACCCTCACACTCCCACGCTCACTTACACACCTTCCTCTAGACACCAGCTAGAGACACCTGAGTTATACTCCTACACCCACCTACCTCCATCCACTATAAAGACATCTGAGTTTACAGACCTGTACATTTGATATATATAGTGTTATGTTTACATTTATTTTCATTAACAAACTGGTGATGCCAAAACCAAACTAGCACAGGTGAAGCTTGGGAAACCGATTAGGATCAAAGCTGCTGTATACAATATAGAGAGCGACTGGCCCAGGGTCGGAGGGTTAGACCCTGCGCATGAGCTGGCGCGCCCTGATAGGTCAGCGGGGTTTTCAGACCCCAGGGGGTTGAGGGATTGGCTGTTGCGCCACATGTCCCCAGTCTGAGTCATCAGTTGTCTCACTCCCCCCGTTTCCTGATTCAGAAGGTCAGTGAGGTCGACCTCACACCGGAAAGGACCGCGACCCTCTTTTAATTTAAACTGCATTAACAACATTTCCGGTCTGACGAAAATGACAGGTTTATTAAGGCAGAATGCATTTATGGGGAACATTTCCCCCGATAAACATACACCGTGTTCTGACGGTAGCACAAGGAGCAGAATCAAATCAAATCAAACTTTATTCATACAGCGCATTTCATACACAGAGGCAATACAATGCGCTTTACAGAGAGCAGTGGGGGGTGGGCATAGGTCCCACCCCTACATCTAGCAGAAGGGGCGTACCAGAACGGTCTAGCGTGTCGGCCCCGCCCCCAGCCAGCTCCTCCGTGCGTCTGTTCTTGCAGGAGAACCCGGGTGTACCTCCGCGCGCTGCCAGTTGGGTTGCCAGGTCCAGGGAGGAGGAGGAGGAGGAGCAGGAGGGGAGGTGCGCTGCCTGTGTCCCCCCGGTCTCCGTCTGGCCGCCGACAACAGGACGTGTGAAGGTGGGCTCCCCTCGGCAACCCCCCCCCCCCCCCCCCCCCGCGCGGCCCTCGTCACTAGGGCTGGTTACCGTAGCAACGAACCGTTGTTCCGTCCTATTCCGTTTCTTGCTATTTCATTCCGTTCTATCCTCACTTCCTGATGCTTCATTCGAGGATAAAACGGGGGAAATATCCACAGTTCCACTCTGTTTTCCACTCTATTTCTCAGACTCTATTTCTCAGACTCTATTTCTCAGACTCTATTTCTCAGACTCTATTTCTCAGACTCTATTTCTCAGACTATTTCTCAGACTCTATTTCTCAGACTCTATTTCTCAGACTCTATTTCTCAGACTCTATTTCTCAGACTCTATTCCATTCTAGTGTTTTCTATCCACTGTATCTCAGTGAGCGGCTGCCTGGATCTATGCGGCTGAAGGACAGCATTCATTTTCCGGAAGCGCTTTATAGTAACCATCCGTAATAAGCGTTAATTAGCGGTAATAAGGACCTTATAAGTCCTTAAAAGATGCTTATAAGACATTATTATGTGTTAATAAGACTATATTAATGTTTAATAATAGCATAATACACACGCTTATTGATAGATTATAAACGTTAGTTAACAGGTAATAAGGACCTTATAAATCATTATAACATGCTTATAAGACATTATTATGCTTAAATAAGACTACAATTGTTTAATTATAGCATAATAAACATGTTTATTGTTAGATTATAAGACATTTATAAGCACTTATAAGAAGCTTGTTAACTGTTTATAGACTGCTATTATGCACTTATTATGCATTTATTAGCAGTTAATTATGCACTTATTATGCCACCACCCCACTCGCCACCCCCCCCCCCTGCTCCGACGGGCCATCAGCACCTACCCTTGACCCTGCCCACCCTCCCCCCCTCCTCCCACCCCTCCCCCCGAACTGAAAACCCAGTAATTACCCCCAGAGCTGAGAAAAACACCCTCGACGTCCCCCCTGACTCTCCTGCTGCCCAGCCCTCGTTACTCCTGAGCCCCCCCCCCCCCCCCCCCACCCGGTGACTCGAGCCCAGAAATCACTCCTGTCACACCGGAGCTAAACCGCTATTAGACCTCCCGCCGTGTGAAGGACATCTACTGTAGTGGAGCGGCGAGGTGACAGGATGACGTGTAACTGTACGTCATCGACAGCAGCTGCAGTATAACTACTCTGACGTGACTCCACGTTACCCTACACTTCACTTCATTTCATTTCAAACCTTTATTTCAACTCGTTAGACACTGAGGTTTCCCTAATTTGCGGTGTGGACGAGCTAAGCTAGCACACATTCCTAGTGTGTGTACCGTGGACACGGCCAGGAAAACACATCACTTCCTGTTCCTGTCAAGCGAATATCAAGTCCGGCTTCTCACCCCCGCTTCAAACAGAGAACCCAACCCACAAACTAAGTTGTATCTTGACTCTGCGGGGGGGCTGTGCACGGGCAGGTGAGCAGCGCAGAAGGACAGGAGAGGGACAAGAGAGGGACAGGAGAGGGACAGGAGAGGGACAGGAGGAGGACAGGAGGAGGACAGGAGAAGGACAGGAGGACAGGAGAGGGACAGGAGAGGGACAGGAGGAGGACAGGAGAAGGACAGGAGGAGGAGAGGATGAGGACAGGAGGAGGACAGGAGAGGGACAGGAGAGGGACAAGAGAAGGACAGGAGGAGGAGAGGAGAAGGACAGGAGAGGGGCAAGAGAAGGACAGGAGAGGGACAGGAGGAGGACAGGAGAGGGACAGGACGAGGACAGGAGAGGGACAGGAGAAGGACAGGAGGAGGACAGGAGAGGGACAGGAGAGGGACAGAAGGACAGGAGAGGGACAGGAGAGGGACAGGAGGAGGACAGGAGGAGGACAGGAGAGGGACAAGAGAAGGACAGGAGGAGGACAGGAGAAGGACAGGAGGAGGACAGGAGAGGGACAGGAGATGGACAGGAGGAGGACAGGAGGAGGACAGGAGGAGGACAGGAGAAGGACAGGAGGAGGACAGGAGGAGGACAGGAGAGGGACAGGAGGAGGACAGGAGGAGGACAGGAGAGGGACAGGAGGAGGACAGAAGAGGGACAGGAGAAGGACAGGAGGAGGACAGGAGAGGGACAAGAGAAGGACAGGAGAGGGACAGGAGGAGGACAGGAGAGGGACAGGAGGAGGACAGGAGGAGGACAGGAGGAGGACAGGAGAGGGACAGGAGGAGGACAGGAGGAGGACAGGAGAAGGACAGGAGGAGGACAGGAGAAGGACAGGAGGAGGACAGGAGGAGGACAGGAGAAGGACAGGTCCGTACGGGGGTCATCACCTGCCGCTGGATGGTGGTGTACATTTCAAAGCTACAGTACAAAGAGCAGGGGGCCGGGGCCCGGCCAGTCAGGGGCGGGGCCAGGCCAGTCAGGGGGCGGGGCCAGGCCAGTCAGGGGGCGGGGCCAGGCCAGTCAGGGGGCGGGGCCAGGCCAGTCAGGGGCGGGGGCCCGGCCAGTCAGGGGGCGGGGCCAGGCCAGTCAGGGGGCGGGGCCAGGCCAGTCAGGGGCCGGGGCCAGGCCAGTCAGGGGCGGGGGCCAGGCCAGTCAGGGGCGGGGGCCAGGCCAGTCAGGGGGCGGGGCCAGGCCAGTCAGGGGCGGGGGCCCGGCCAGTCAGGGGGCGGGGCCAGGCCAGTCAGGGGGCGGGGCCAGGCCAGTCAGGGGCCGGGGCCAGGCTAGTCATTTGTCTCGCTGGCTGTCTTTTTGATGTGATGGTAATGATTGTTTTGAGCCGGGAGCCCTTTGACTTTTCAACACTTTGTCTCCATATATGTCTCCCCATGTTCACTCTAAAGTCTTAGGTTGGCAGTGTGTGTGTTTGTGCGTGTGTTTCTGTGTTTCTCTGTGTGTGTGTGTGTGTGTGTGTGTGTGTGTGTGTGTGTGTGTGTGTGTGTGTGTGTGTGTGTGTGTGTTTGTTTACAGTATGTGGTTCTCTCTATCCTGGCGCGGTCAAGGGAAGAGGGTGTTTCTGATTATAGTGCATGTCCAGGTGCGTTGTGTGTACTAGTGTGTACTTGTGTGTGTAAGTGTAGGTGTGCGTGTGTGTGTGTGTGTTTTTGTGTGTGTGTGTGTGTATGTGTAGGTGTGTGTGTGTGTGTATGTGTAGGTGTGTATGTGTAGGTGTGTGTGTGTGTGTGTCTGTAGGTCTGTGTGTGTGTATAAGTAGGTGTGTGTGTGTAGGTGTGTGTGTGCGGTAGGTGTGTGTGTGTTTCCTCGGGTGCTGAGAGTGTGTGTGGCGTGTCCGCGGTGTGTTTCAGACGTGGATGAGTGCCGGGGGTCTCCAGGCGCGTGCCCCCCTCTCTGGACCTGCAGGAACACCTTCGGCAGCTTCGCCTGCGTCTGCCGGCCCGGCTTCGTGCTGGGGACCCTGCAGGACTCCGCGCAGTGTCGAGGTACAGAAACCCAACACCATGTGTGTGTGTGTGTGTTGAGTGTCTGTGGTGTGTGTGCGTGTGTGTTTGTGTGTGCATGTGTGGTGTGTGTGCGTTGTGTGTGTGTTTGTGTGTGTTGGTGTGATTGTGTGCATGTGCATGTGTGGTGCATTTGTTTGTGTGTGGGCGTGTGTGGTGTGTGTGTGTGGTGGGTGTGTGCATGTGTGTTTGTGTGCGTGTGCATGTGTGGTGCATGTGTGTGTGTGTGTGTGTGTGTGTGTGTATGTGACTTGCCTCGGTACATATGATTCCAATATGATCGCTGCCTGTGCCAAAGCAGATGGCTTCGTGTTTCTCGTAGTGGTTGTGCTGAGCATATGTGTGAGTGAGTGAGTGAGTGTGTGTGTAAGTTTGTGTGTGTGTGTGTGTGTGTGTGTGTGTGTGTGGTACAGCTGGGCGTGAGTGTACTTTTTCATCCAGGGCCACAGACACGCTCTGCTTTGGGTCAGTCCTGTCAGTGACAGATCGCGACCTCCCATGTTGGCGTTTCATCCGCGCTAATCGTTTAATGTGATGGATCGTCCGTAGACGCGGGGCTCAGACCCGCCCCTCCGTCCGCCAGCGCTGACCGGCTCAGACCCGCCCCTCCGTCCGCCAGCCCGCCAGCGCTGACCGGCTCAGACCCGCCCCTCCGTCCACCAGCGCTGACCGGCTCAGACCCGCCCCTCCGCCCGCCAGCGCTGACCGGCTCAGACCCGCCCCTCCGCCCGCCAGCGCTGACCGGCTCAGACCCGCCCCTCCGCCCGCCAGCGCTGACCGGCTGTCTTTGGCTCGCTCGGCCAGGGTTTCAACACTCTCAGCCGGAGAAGCTTTCCAAACGGACGATTGTTACTGGCGACCTAGTCTGACTCAACAGATGTAGGTTTTGGCGATAAGCCTCGTTGTTCGTTCATTACTGACCATTACTGCCCAGTGTGCTGTCCGCCCCCAATCAGATTCAATCCAGACTACGTGAAACAATAAACAATACACAATAAACAAAAACTCAGCAGCCGCTCTACCCAAGACTGATTGCGATTGGTTCAGAGGAAATATTGTGTTTTTTACCCCCCCTATCCCTGAATGGTGATGAGTCCAGCCAGACCTTTCACCAGCGCTGACACAGCGTTAACCAAGTGTGGAGATACACTATATGGACACACCTCTTAATAGAATAGAATAGAATAGAATAGAATGTCTTTATTGTCATTGTGCCAAGGTACAACTAAATTAAAAGGAAAATAGCCTCAACTTGAATGCGCTGGACAACATACAACAATCACAGTGTGCGGACAACATCAAAATACACAGACAACATCACACAATAAGAATATAACATCACACAATAAGAATATAACATCACACAATAAGAATATAACATCATCATATATATACAACTATTGCACTGGAATAAAATATAGAATATTGCACTGGATGAAATATTGCACAGTAGTTACTTATTGTACAGTGTGTGTGTGTTGTGTGTGTGTGGGGGGGGATTAGTGCATGTTAATTATTTAATTCAGGTGTTTTATTTGGTCCCATTGCCACAGGTGTATAAATCAAGCACCTAGCCGTGCACTCTGCCTCTACAAACATTGTGAAAGAATGGGTCGTTCTGAAGAGCTCACTGAATCCCAGCGTGTTACTGTAATAGGATGCCACCGTTGCAACAAGTCAGTTTGTGAAATTCGAATATCCTCCTAGATATTCCACCATCAACTGTAAGTGGTAGTATTGCAAAGTGGAAGCGTTTAGGAGACACAGCAGCTCAGCCAGGAAGTGTCCGACCACGTTAGGTTCCAGGTCACCGAGCGCTGAGGCGCATAGTGCCTAAACATCACCAACGCTCTGCAGACTCAGCACCTGAGTTCCAAACCTGCTCTGGCTTCAACATCAGCACTAAAAACTATACGCCGGGAGCTTAATGACATGGGTTTCCATGGCCGAGCAGCTGCATGCAAGTCTTGCGTCACCAAACGCAACGCCAAGCGTGGGATGGAGGGGAGTAAAGCACGGCGCCACTGGAGCAGTGGAAGCGTGTTCTGTGGAGTGAGGAATCACGCTTCTCTATCTGGCAGTCTGATGGACGAGTCTGGGTTTGGCGCATGCCAGGAGAACGTTACCTGCCTGCATTGTGCCGACTGTCATGTTTGGTGGAGGAGGGATAATGGTCTGGGGTTGTTTTTCGGGGGTTGGCCGTGGCCCCTTAGTTCCGGCGAAGGGAAACTGGAGTTTTGGTCCTGATGTCTGCCAAGGTCATTTTTCAGTGTTTTTTTTTTGTTTTTTTTCACAGATTATGAAAGTGTAAATTATAAGCTTTCAATGATGCATCATGCATTGAAATCTGCAAATATCTGAAGAAGATATGCTTCTGTGAGTGTTGGTACACCTGAAATCACTAAGCAAGAGAAAAAGTGCTTTGAAGATTCAGAGCTGTTCACACTTCTCACAGGACATGGATTTTGACGACAAACTGACTCTTTAGAGATCCTAAAATATTGTTATATTGAGTGGGTTCTTCGCAACTTCAGTTTTCGGAATATGGAAAAGAAGAAAAACACGTCTCAAGGACTGCAGACATCTGGACCAAACGTCCAAATGTTAATACTTCAGCTGACAAAGACATTTTGTATAATTCCATGCTTCCAACTTTGTGGTAACAGTTTGGGGAAGGCCCTTTTCTGTTCCAGCATGACTGCCCCAGTGCACAAAGCAAGGTCCATAAAGGCAGTTTGGGTGAGGTTGGTGAGGAAGAACTTGACTGGCCCACACAGAGCCCTGACCTCAACCCCCTCAAACACCTTTGGGATGAACGAGAACGGAGATTGCGAGCTAGGCTCTCTCGTCCAACATCAGTCTCTGACCTCACAAATGCTCTACTGGATGAATGGGCAAAAATTCCCACAGATCCACTCCAAAATCTTGTAGAAAGCCTTCCCAGAAGAGTGGAAGCTGTTATAGCTGCAAAGGGGGAAACAACTCCATATTAATGCCTATGAGTTTAGAATGGGATGTCATAAAAGCTCCTGTAGGTGTAATGTGTAGGTGTCCCAATACTTTAGTCCATATAGTGTAGCTCTGGCTATGCAAGACTACTTGTGACTTCTCGCTCCAAGCAGAGTCAAGTCTCACATGACGTCCTGTCTGGCTGAGATAACGTGATGTCACGCCGCTAGGCCGTGTGTGGCCATAGGCGCCCCTACCTCCTCCGTTTGTCCTCGTCTCATCCGCTTGTCCTTCTCTCCCCTCCAGACAAGGACGAGTGTGTGACGGGCGCTCACCGGTGCAGTCGCTACGCGCGCTGCATCAACGCGCCCGGCTCCTACGCCTGCCAGTGCATGGACGCCTACATGGGGGACGGACGGACCTGCCGGCCCAGGAAAGCCCCCCAGTCCAAGGCCGCCATGTACTTCCTGTACAAGCTGTCCAAGAGAACCAGGCCCGTGCTGCCGGCCCTCTGAGGGCTGACACAGCTGGGGGGACGCGGCGGCGGCCATTTTGTGTCAAGCCGTCACAAAGCCGCGAGAGGGTGGAGAAAGTGACCTCAGAATCAATTCAAATCAAACTTTATTTGTATGGTGTATTTCTTACACAGAGGCAACACAGAGAGGCGGGGGGGGGGGGGCGCTGATGGAGCGTTGATGAGGTATTCTGAGGTGTAAATGTTTAAACACGTGGTTTTCCCCTCACTGTGAGAACACGCCACAAACACAGGAATGCTAAGAATTCGACACGCCACTGGACGGCACGGCTGCGCTCTGTCCCGGTCTGTCATTGGTCCCCATCCCGACGGCTCGTCAACAAAGCTCTAGAACGCCGCTCGGGAGCCGTTAGCGGTCGAGCCGTTTGATGTCGGTCAAAGAAGCCACTCATTTCATAAACACAACTCTGGGAGCCCACAACACTCTGTAGTTTGCCTTCTCTTGTGCTCTTTGGAACGAAAATGACCTGTGATGACATGGAATTTACCCTCGTTTAGCTCTCCCAGCTGTGCTTGTAAACGGACACAAGGACCCTTTTCACACTCACTTTTCAACCGCTGTGACGTTTGGACAATATTACTTATCAGTATATCTTTTATGGTTATAGATTTTCCGGTTAGTACTCCAGAAGCGAGTTAATTTATTAGGGTGTGGCCTATAAAATCATGTCTTGTTATTGTGTACCTTGCAGATTATTCCTTTAGTAAAAATGATTTGGTCTTTATCAATATTTATTAATAGAAGGCTGACCTCTGGTGGAAAGATAAGGGAAGATTTCTCCTCCACCATGTCATCACACCAGAGATGTGATCAAGAAAACAGCTGAGATGCATGCTGGGATATGTCTTTTTTTAGTATAGATGTGTCGATTAATAAAATAATATGTTACAGTGTGCATTGTGGTGTGTCTCGCTCTTCAATGAGGGTGTGTGTGTGTGTGTGTGTGTGTGTGTGTGTGTGTGTTTGGGAAGTTGCTCTGGTCAGCTGTTATCCCGCCCCGGTCATCCGGTCCTCCAGCCTCTCCCCCTGCTCTGCCCGGGCGTTCTGACCCAAACCGGAGGTCCTCAGCCCCGACCACACAGCGAGATCCCCGGGCGTTCTGACCCAAACCGGAGGTCCTCAGCCCCGACCACACAGCGAGAGAGACGAGATCCCCGACCACACAGAGAGAGAGACCAGATCCCCGACCACACAGCGAGAGAGACGAGATCCCCGACCACACAGCGAGAGAGACCAGATCCCCGACCACACAGCGAGAGAGACCAGATCCCCGACCACACAGCGAGAGAGACCAGATCCCCGACCACACAGCGAGAGAGACCAGATCCCCGACCACACAGCGAGAGAGACCAGATCCCCGTCCGGTCAGACGTAACAAACCCACGGAGGAAAGAAAATCACTAACGTTTCCCCGTCAGCAACCGGCTACGGTCGCCCTCCTGCCGTCGCAGAGCAACAGCGGCTACGGGGGGGACGTCATCGGGTTTAGGATCCGACCTCGGGTAGGGGTGTAAGAAAATATCGATACACTTAAATATCGCGATATTTCGTGATGCAATATTGTATCGATTCTCTGAAGCGCTGTATCGATTTTTATATTTCCACGTGGTGACATGTTTTGGTGTTGAATTTAAGCCTCCGACCGCTAGATGGTAGCAGCCATTTAGAATTTTTTATTTGTATATATAAACTGCTTTTGTTTATGTATCGCATTATGTGTTCTTTATGCTATGAGTTTTTAGTAGTAGTAGTAGGCCTAGATTGTTTTGGGGGGGAAAATCGCAATATATTGCCTTGCTTATAGTATCCTAATATATCGCAATATATCATATCGTCACCCCTGTATTGGGATACGTATCGTATCGTCAGATTCTCTCCAATACACAGCCCTGATCTCGGGTCAGTTTGGAGCCACCCCCCACCCCCACGGGCCGACAGGCGCCGGACGCGAGGTTAGGACGATCGACCCATCCCAGACTCTCTCGACCGGGACCCGGAGCCGTCATGATGACGCGAGGCTGCAGTGGCGGCGTGCGGTGCTAGGGGGCGCTGTGGGGCGCTGGTGGTCCCCTGTAGCGGTGGGAGAGGCGGTGAGGCGGTGCAGTCAGTGGGAACAGGCAGCTGCTGTTTGCTGGAGGGCCCCGCCGCTGGCCCCATTCATCCCAGCAGCAGGTGTCACCACGGGCCCCCACGTTGCCCTCACGCGCACACACACGCGCACGCACGCACACACACACAGACAAAAACACACACACACACACATCCATACACATGCATGCAGCTCACAAACTCTCTCTCTCACACACACACATACACACACACCGTCTGATTGAGTGTGTGTGTGTGTGTGTGTGTGTGTGTGTGTGTGTGTGTGTGTGTGTGTGTGTGTGTGTGTGTGTGTGTGTGTGTGTGTGTGTGTGTTGCTGGGGGACCTGGAACTACTTACCGAGAACAAAGGGGTAAATCAGGAAAAAATGCAGCCGCTTGGAATAACTCTCACCACAATGCCGAGAAAAAATCCCCGACCTCACCCCCAGAAACGCGAGAAAACCTGGTTCCTCTCTTTCAATGCAGTCAGAAGTGTCTTACAAAAGCACAAATAGAAAACATTTTAGATAAAAGCTTCCAGGCTCCCTCTCTGAAAGAGACCTCACACCGAGCCCGGGTGTAATTCCTACCAGAAACCGCTTTATTTACCGAAAAATAATACGATTTAATGCCAAAGCGCCAGGCTACGAATAAAGGACAACAGGAGGTGGGAGGGGAGTGGGAGACAGAGAGAGAGAGAGAGAGAGAGAGAGAGAGAGAGAGAAAGAGGAGAATCATCTGAGAGTGGAAAGTTTCCCCTTTTTTTTTTTTTGCTTGCACTTGTTATTTTTCTGGTCCTCTGTTTATGTGACACACCGGGGGTCTCTCCACCGGGGTCTCTCTACCGGGGTCGCTACGGGAAACCAGGGGATACCCGACCCATTTGTGTATACGGAACGGCATAAAAAGAAAACAATAAATATGTAAATACAATTTGGACATCTGTGATGACAACAACACCCCCCTCCCTCTTTCTCTCTCTCTCTCTCTCTCTCTCTCTCACTCCCTCCCTCCCTCTCTCTCTCTCTCTCCCTCCCTCCCTCCCTCTCTCTCTCTCTCTCTTCATCCCTCCCTTTCTCTCTCTCTCTCCCTCCCTCTCTCCCCCTCTGTCCCCCTCTCTCCTGTTCGGGGAGGTACGGAGAGTCCCTCACGGCTTTCATTATAAAACAATATTAACATTTTCCGAGCAAGTGAGCGATGACGATGACAAGTGCATGGAGCCAACGACAATACTGTGGGGAGCGCCACAGTAAGGAGCGCTGCCACCCACACTGCTGAAAGAGCACTCTTTCAAACATGGCCGCTGAACTGTAAAACCACACAAACCCCTGTCTTACCCAGACTGTCCCGTTCACTTTGGGCTGAAACAATCCAGTCATTTTCTCTCTCTCTCTCCTTCACTCCCCCCTCTCTCTCCCTCTCTTTCTCACTCTCTTTACCTCCCTACATCTCTCTCACTCAATCCCTTCCTCTCTCTCTCTCTCTTTATCCCTCCCTCTCTCTCTCTTTCTCTCTTTCTCTCTGGGCTTTTCCACGGCTAATGCTGTATTGTGTCCCCCGTTGGAGTCGAACACTCTGACACAAACGCACACACACACAAACACACACACACACATGCACATACACACACACCGAGTCACTCTAGGGGAAACGCAACACGCTGTTTCCATGAATGAATTACAATTATATAAAACGCATCCGGGGGAGTTGAGCTCACGGTGTAGACCGATGAACCTCGGCAAAGACTCCTCCCTGTTCCCTGACTGGCCAGGCCTGATACGCACTTTGCTCACCACCACTCGTGACCCAGAAGGTCACCCACGCCGGTCCGGGGCTGTCGTGAGGTCTGTGACCCGGACGTGGGGCAGGTCACCCACGGTGGTCCGGGGCTGTAGCGAGGTCTTTCTCTGGGCCGGTCTGCGTCGTGTTGTGTGTGATGAATAATGCACATCTCAATCTCACCCTTCAATCTGTTCCTAAGAGACTAGAACCATGTGCACATGGCCTCTCTCTCCCAGGCCAACACATTCCTCCACCCCCGAGATCCCATTCATATTAATACAGTCCTGATGAATTTACTGCTGGGCGGCGTGTGTGTGTGTGTGTGTGTGTGTGTGTGTGTGTGTGTGTGTGTGTGTGCGTGCGTGTGTGTGTGTGTGTGTGGCTAAAAGAGAACCTGATGTGGAAATACTCCCGACTTCAAACTTCTTAATAAGCTCACTCTCTTCCTCTCCAAGACCCCCTGGTTCAAACCACACACACACACGCACACACCCACA
>NC_140253.1:13145199-13180199 GCF_949987555.1 Borostomias antarcticus
TTGTGGACACGTCTGAGAAGTGCATGTCAAATGACCAATGAATACAGTTGGACAACCCAATATTCCTGACCCTTATTTGCTTATTTGACCCAATTACACAAATACTATAATCTTCTAAAAAAAATAAGATAAAAAAATAAGAACCATGATTCTGTTAACAAAAATTCACAATGGCAAACAGTCATGTAACAGAGAGCCTTGGGTTCATGGACCAGTCGCCTCCCAGCACTGTGGCGGTTATTGTAGCTGCACCCAGTGGACACAATAGAGGTCAGTCATATTGGACGCGTTCAAATAAATGTGCTGAATCCCGTTAGAATGTCATAGTCACCCAATCAGAGAACCATAGGCACCTACATTGTATCAACGCCTCCAAGAATGTCAAAACAATGTTTACAATGTGTCAGTTTGTGTGGATTCTGCTGCTGCTCTCTAAGTCCAGCCACATTCAGTGGCGGCCGGTGACAGAAATGTCTTAAGGAGGATGAGACAATAGGCCATACTCCTGGATGATTATCAGCTCATTCAAGTAGGGGGTGTGAGTGCTACAGTATAGGCTATATTGACCATTCCGTGTTGTGGTTCTCTTAAATTTGGCTTTGTGAGCCTTTCGTAAAAGAAATGTGACTGTCTCACGTGATTATCATGGCCCGCCCCCTGGGTGTTCTCACTACTCAGCCTGTTCACCTCACCTGACCTTCCAGCACTGTCTTCTGCACTCTTCTGTCCATTTAGCTTAGAAGTTGTGACAAGTTAGAAAAACGGGTATGAATTTGAAAGTACCAACTGAGAGCTAGAGTGGAGTTCTGAACATTGCGCCACTCGTGTGAATGGAGAGCATTCAACACAATGTTTCAAACACTTTAAATGGCATCCCTTACAGTAGAGATTAAAATTTTAGTGAAAGCATGAAAATCCGAACTTTTTAGTGTAAGTTCTGTGTAAGTTTTCATGTAAGTACTGTGAAAATTGTAGGAATGGTGGATGCCACCACTCTAACAACCGAACATTCCATCATTTATTTCAATGGGACAAAAACTATGAATAAAACTTAAAAGACAATGCTCGTTTTTGACAACCTGGACCTTATTTACGACATATTATAAGACTTTTGACTCACCAAGATCACTTTGGTGTAGTTCGGAGGCCTGTAGAAGACATTTAAAATCCAGCGCGAAATAGCACGAAATAGTTTCCTCACTTGCTCCAGCACGCATGCATACAGCGTGCTGGAGCAACGATTGCGCGCTGTGCGCATGCGTGCTGGAGCAAGTGGGGAAGCCATTTCTTTTCGAAAGACGTTTCGAAAGATCATATTACAGAGGCATGTGAACAACCACAACAGGCCTATGCTCTATGTAAGCACAACTAGCGATTCATTAAGACAGATTGATGAAAACAACCGTTTCGCGGCAGAAAATAGATTTTTAGAAACTGCATTCTCGGTGCCCCCACCACCGCCATTGCATGGATATACTGGCTCGCGCTGGATTTTACATTTCTTCTACATGCCTCCGAACTACACCAAAGTGATCTCGGTGAGTCAAACGTCTTATAATATGTCGTAAATAAGGTCCAGGTTGTCAAAAACGAGCATTGTCCTTTAAAGGCAGCCACTTCTAGGCTATAGGCCTACGTAACGTGTGTCCGTGTGTCCATTCGTAGCATGAGATTTAGACCAAACGAGAGTAGCTAATACTGTTGCACACCAACACTAGAGGGCAGTAGAGATTGCTCATAAACCTCCACCGCTTACTTCACCACCCGGGTGTGATTTACCAAAGGAGACCAATAGTAGGCTATGCTCTGATGGGAGGAAAAAGGTGTAAGTAATTAAAAACTGAAGGTTGGGTTGAGGACATATAAAGAATACTAAACTAAACGTGGGAACTGATTTTATATCTGTTTTTGTCCCTCCACCGTGAGGAGCTCCTTACCTCACCATCAGGCTACTCACCTCAGATACCCCAGGAACGTAGTGACGACAGAGGCTTTACGCAAGAGCGCGCCATATCTCGTCCTGATCTCGCGAGATCATCGTCTTCTCGGCTCACTGAGAACACGTTGCTAGAAATAGCGGATTTATTTCACCACTTTACAAGTTAAATTACACTTTTTAAGGGCAGACACAATAAAACGGGACTCGGGGTGAGTTGGTTCATACATGAACCTTTAATTGTATTAAGTATTTTGATGAGTAACAATGATTGGATGATGAGTTATCCTGCTAGCTAGCTGGCTAGTGCTAAGATAACAGTATACAGGTTTCTGCCTCGCTAGCTACGTAGTAATGCTAGCTCACGTTAGCTGTTAGCTGGCTGGACCACTAGAGACCAGCAGGCATGTAGCAGTCTGTCAGCACTGCTGAGAGAGGTGAGCGTGTGTGTCACCTGTCATCTCTGTCGTGTCAGCTGCTGGCTTGCTGGCTGGCTGATGTTAGATTAGATATTGTTACAGTATAACTAATGTTAGATTAGATATTGTTACAGTATAACTAATGTTAGATCAGATATTGTTACAGTATAACTAATGTTAGATTAGATATTGTTACAGTATAACTAATGTTAGATTAGATATTGTTACAGTATAACTAATGTTAGATTAGATATTGTTACAGTATAACTAATGTTAGATTAGATATTGTTACAGTATAACTAATGTTAGATTAGATATTGTTACAGTATAACTAATGTTAGATTAGATATTGTTACAGTATAACTAATAGCTGACGTTAGCGTTAAATTAACGCCAAGGCAAATTGTGATGAATTAGCTGTTGGCTTCCAACTGAATGACGGCAGAGCATTTCTGTTAGTTAACGTGAGCGTTAACGTGACCATATGGTTTGTCTGGTGAAAGAGGGTGGGTGGATAGGCAGCTAACGTTGGTCCACTTGAAACAGTACAAGTGATGCAACATATGGACATAATGTTGTTACATAGAACCCAGGGCCAAGGTTAGCTAACATTAAGTTAAGCTTAGCTGGGTGTGGTTGTCAGTGCTCGTCTAGTGTAGCTACCTGGTTGCAATTGTATCAGGCCTGGTTGTCAGCAGGTTTCAAGATAACGTTAGATATCCCGGTGTCAAATTCACACCTCCAATCTCATGTTGCTGGTGGAGGACTGACATGGCTCAAAAGCCTGCAGCAGGCTATGCTATTGCTCTGTAAAGACCTGTGCCTCATCCACGACTGTATTGTTAACTTATCTCTTGAGCAGCAGTCGGGGAGGAGAGGTTCTGCTCTGCCGACAGCTGATAGGAGGCAGTCAGAATGTCAGAGAAGAACACCAGGATCGCCATCGTCAACCATGACAAGTGCAAGCCAAAGAAATGTCGACAGGAGTGCAAGAAGTCCTGCCCTGTGGTCCGAATGGGTACGACCTGAACAGCACCACTACCTCAACACGTCTGTCTAACAATCTGTCTAACCCTCTCAAACTCAATCCTCATTCTCAAACGAGCGATGCTCCTCCTAGGACAAGCCTTTGCGTCTGACTGCCCTAGAGAAGGACCAAGTAAAATAGAACAGTTGAATGGTGTTATTTTGAGATTTCTGTGGCGCTAACGCCTCCTATCCCGGGTCCTCTCTCTCTTGCAGGTAAGCTGTGTATAGAGGTCACCCCTCAGTCCAAAATTGCGTGGATTTCCGAAACGCTCTGTATCGGCTGTGGAATCTGTGTCAAGGTGAGCGATCTACGGACACGCCGAGAGACCCTTAGTTGTCCGTTTAAAGAACGTGATCGCATTTTTTAAACTGCCTTGATATCTGAACTCTCACTCTTCCGTCGTCAGAAATGTCCGTTCGGGGCCATATCCATCGTCAACTTGCCAAGCAACCTGGAGAAGGAGACCACTCACAGATACTGCGCCAACTCCTTCAAGTTGCATAGGTGGGTTCAGTCCCGAGGTAGAGGCATAGGCCCTTTATCCTGACGCGCCAGATGGGTTGTTTCACACAACCGTCTGGGAAAGCTTTGTTGGAAAGTGTTTGGAAAAGGGCGGGCACTTGATTGGGAGGTGATTGGAGGAACTATCTGTCTATCGCCGTCTATCTCAGGCTAACAGTCCTACCACGCTCTGTCGTCACACCTAAAACACATCCGTAGCTGCCAGGAGTCGTCATAGGACGCTGATTGTCCCGACCAAATTCTGTCCTGGCCCAAATGGGTCTGTTATCGAGCTTGTCTGGGCCGATGTGTGTGGAGAAACAGAATGTGAGCTGGCGAGGCCCGTGTGGTCTCACTAGGCTCTATATGCCCTCGTCATCACTGGAGCGCTTTGTCACCGAGCCATCGTGTGTGTGTCTGTGTCTGTGTGTGTGTGTGTCTGTGTGTGTGTCCCCGTGTGTGTGTCCCCGTGTGTGTGTGTCCGTGTGTGTGTGTTCGTGTGTGTGTGTGTGTGTCCGTCCGTGTCCGTCTGTGTGTGTGTGTGTGTGTCCGTGTGTGTCCGTGTTTGTGTGTCCGTGTGTGTGTGTCCGTGTGTGTGTGTCTGTGTGTGTCCGTGTGTGTGTGTCTGTGTGTGTCCGTGTGTGTGTGTCCGTGTGTGTGTGTGTCCGTGTGTGTGTGTGTGTGTGTCCGTGTGTGTGTCCGTGTGTGTGTGTCCGTGTGTGTCCGTGTGTGTGTGTGTGTCCGTGTGTGTGTGTGTGTCCTGTGTTCCAGGCTGCCCATCCCCAGGCCGGGGGAGGTGCTGGGTCTGGTGGGGACCAACGGCATCGGCAAGTCCACGGCGCTGAAGATCCTGGCCGGGAAACAGAAGCCCAACCTGGGGAAGTTCGCCGTGAGTGGGCGCAGTTCTCTCTCCACGTTGGCGCAGAAGCCTTTGCTCGCTTTGGCGTCGGGACGCCATCGCCAAGGGTCCCGTTCAGTAGCATGAACGCTAACTCTCTTAGCCGGGGCTCAGACCGCCTCGGTGTGGCATCCCCAGTTGGGGGGTAAAGCGTGCGAGTAGCAAAGTTATAACCCCCCCCCCCCCCCCCCGGTGTGCTTCCTTCACCAGGCGCCCCCTGACTGGCAAGAGATCCTCACCTACTTCCGCGGCTCGGAGCTCCAGAACTACTTCACCAAGATCCTAGAGGACGACCTGAAGGCCATCGTCAAGCCCCAGTACGTGGACCAGATCCCCAAGACGGTCAAGGTCAGCCCCCCCCCCCCTCTTTCAGAGTCAGTGGTAGCGAGCGAGCTAACGAGGTCACGGGATTTCCTGCGTGGCGTGTCAGTGAACAGGGCAGCTCTGTGTCCAGTGCCGGTGTGCTGCCGCCGTGTGGCGTTTGACCGCAGTGCTGTGTTGCGCCACCAGGGGAGCGTGGGTTCCATCCTGAGCAGAAAAGACGACACCAAGACGGAGAACATCGTCTGCGATCAGCTCGGTACGCAGCTCTGTTGTGCTCCGTCCGTCCCGACACGCAGGCCGACGGCCTCTCCTACCCTCTCAGCTGGCTTATTACAATGCCTGTTTTGAATAGGAAAATTAATAACCAACCTGTATGGCAAATGTTAAAATAAAGACTTGTTGGAAAGTCATTGTTAACCCGTCCTCTCTCCCTCTCTCTCTCTCTCTCCCTCTCTCCCTTTCTCTCTCTCCCTCTCTTTCTCTCTCCATCCCTACATCTCTCTCTTTCTCTCTCTTTCTCCCTCTCTGTCTCTCCCTCTCTCTCTCTCCCCACTTGCTCTCTCTTTCCCTCTCCCCCTTTCTCTCTCTCCCTCTCTCTCTGTCCCTCCCTCCCCCTCACTCCCTTTTTCTCTCTCTCCCTCTCTCTCTCTCTCTCTCACTCCCTTTCTCTCCCCCCCCTCTCTCTCTCTCTCTCTCTCTCCCCCCCCCCCCCTCTCTCTCTCGCTCTCTCTCTCTCTCTCTCTCCCCCCTCTCTCTCTCTCTGTGTTGTTAGATCTGACTCATCTCAGGGACAGGAATGTGGAGGACCTCTCTGGAGGGGAGCTGCAGCGTTTCGCCATCGCCGTGGTCTGCATCCAGAGGGCCGACATGTGAGTCCGGGGGCACCTCCGCCACCGACCGCACGCCCAATCAAGTGCACCCTCGTGTCTTCGCCGCTCGGATTTGACCCGAGCCCCCCCATTCGAACACAGCAGCCCTCCTCTGATCTAACATGAATGGGGATGGGTGAAAGCAAGCGCTACTCTACACGGCTGCTACCCATCCTGTCATGGCAGATCGGCGAGGGGAGGATGGAAGGTTGTGTTTTTAGAGAACTTCCAAGTGGATTCGTTCTGGACCTCAAGATGTCCCTCTAGATTCGGTGGGATAGAGTCGAGTCTGTGACAAAAAACGTCCTGGAGACCAAGGCACTTCTGAGTAGGGTTGCAAAATTCCAGGAATATTCACTAATTCCCTCAATGGGAATGAATTGGGTATTAAAGGGAATGAACTGGAAATTTATTGGAATTAACGGGAATAAATTCCTCTTTCCAGTTCATTCGTGTGAGTTCCCATGGGAAGCTAGTGAACATTCCCGGGAATTTTGCCACCCGACTTCCGAGTGATATTTCAATAATGCGAGCGCTTCAGTCCTGGAGCATCACAACACGGCGGCGCGGTCGGGACGGCCCCTCTTTACACATTGGCCAGTAAGCAGCTCCCGGGGCGTGTTCGTGCGCTACACGTGCGTCTCCTTCTCTTGGCGTGCGGACGGCCGGGCGCACCCTTTACCTCCGTTGGGTCACTGGGCGTCCGCCTACACGCCCCTCCCCTCCCTCGGGCGAGCCACTGGTGGTTTTATCTTACGGACGCGCTCATAACCCGATCCTCACATTCACACGGGGCCTCAGGTCATAGAAAACACATGCGTCGGGTGCGCTTGATTTGTGTCGTGGTCCCGCCCCCCTCTTTGCGCGCTCTGAAAGCGAGCGTGCGGGCCGTTGGCGGTCAGGGAGGCTCACCTGTGTGTCGTTGCAGCTTCATGTTCGACGAGCCGTCCAGCTACCTGGATGTGAAGCAGCGGTTAAAAGCTGCCATCACCATCCGCTCCCTCATCACCCCGGACAGGTGGGCGGCACACACACACACACACACACACACACACACACACTCACTCACTCACTCACTCACTCACTCACTCACTCACTCACTCACTCACTCACTCACTCACTCTCTCTCACACACACTCACACACTCACTCACTCACACACTCACTCACTCACTCTCACACACACATACACACACACACTCTTCAAGGCCAAAGGCTTGGACACATCTTTCTTTCGTACACACACACACTCTTCAAGGCCAAAGGCTTGGAGACATCTTTTTCGTACTCACTCACTCACTCACTCACTCACTCACTCACTCACTCACTCACTCACTCACTCACTCACTCACTCTCTCTCTCTCTCTCTCTCTCTCTCTCTCTCTCTCTCTCACACACACACACACACTCTTCAAGGCCAAAGGCTAGGACACATCTTTTTCGTACACATTCACTCACTCACTCTCTCACACACACACACACACACACACACACACACACACACACTTTATCTGTTGCATACACACATGCTCCAAAGGCTATGAATGTGAGTGTTTGAGGTCCAGGTGGAGGGAGCTCTCTCTCCGAGGCTGACGCCCCCCCCCTCCCCCCTGTCCCAGGTACATTATCGTGGTGGAGCACGACCTGAGCGTGCTGGACTACCTGTCCGACTTCATCTGCTGCCTGTACGGCGTCCCCAGCGCCTACGGCGTGGTCACCATGCCCTTCGGCGTCCGGGAAGGTACCGCCGCTCTCCGCCCCCCCCCCTGTCTCTCTCTTTCAGTTCGCTCACAGCGGAACCGCTTCCGAAGCGGAACCCAGGAGTCACGACGCTCCTCCCCCTTTCTGTCTCTCCACCAATGGCGCCGCTCGGAGCTCCACTCCGCCGTCTGTGTCCAGGAGACGGCTCCCCCTAGGGGAGCCGTCAAACACAAACTTGTGAAAAGTTGTTTTTTTTCCCCCGCAAATTTATGGATGGATGGGGATCTTTTTTGGAATTTGTGAATCGATCAAGAACAGAAAAGCGATTCTTACATTAATGTTTTTTTCCCGCCGCCCCTGGTTCCTGCTGCGCATGGCAGTCTGGGCCAGTGGGCCGTGACCCGGCCCGATTTGTGCTCCGCCCGGCGCTCCGTCTGACACGGGGGCCGCCGCCAGGCCGCGGGGTACACGCTTAAAGAGACAGTTCACCCAAAATAACCTGCGCACGGCCTTTTCACACTGTAATGAATCCGCCCTGTCTATGTTCGTCTTTGTAAACGTTTGTTTAAATTAGGGCTGTCAACGCGATTTATCTGGAAACTTTTAACACGTAAAAAAAAAAATTTGAACCAAATTTGAACCCAACTTCCTCCTGTAATTCCAAACGTGAGTGTTTACCTGGCTGAATTACTGAAAGGATGTGAAACGTGGATAAGTTACCTGCGTGTTTCACAAGCCTTGCAGTAGCTAATTCAGCCAGGTAAACACTAGTAAACACTCTGTACACATTGCAGTGATGTAACTGTCTTTCCACCGAAGCAAGTTGAGTAAAAACCAGGCCAGGTCCAGCCTGGCTTATGGGCGTACATACAGCTGCTCTTTTGATAGTTCTAACTACTTTGTCATCCATGTCTTTATTCTGACATCACACACATGCCTAGTTGTTTTATCTGCTCCCCAAAATACATGTTATACTAGCAAACAACTTCATATTATAGATTTGACTCACAAATGATCTCCCACCTGTCCTCTCTCAACATCCTCCGTCTCCAATCCTGCCCCCCCCCCCCCTCTCTCTCTCTCCCCTCCTCTCTGTCGCTCTCCCTCTCTCTCTCTGTCTCTCTCCCTCTCTCTGTCTCTCTCTCTCTCTGTCTCTCTCTCTGTCTCTCTCTCTCTCTCTCTCTCTCTCTCTCTCTCCAGGCATCAACATCTTCCTGGACGGCTACGTTCCCACGGAGAACCTGCGTTTCCGGGAGGTGTCCCTGGTGTTCAAGGTGGCGGAGACGGCCAACGAGGAGGAGATCAAGAAGATGTGCCGCTACCAGTACCCCCACATGAAGAAGGCCTTGGGGGACTTCTCCCTGGAGATCCTGGAGGGGGAGTTCACCGACTCTGAGATCATGGTCATGCTGGGAGAGAACGGTGAGGAGCGTTTGTGTGTGTGTGTGTGCGTGTGTGAGAGAGAGATGGGAAGGAGGGTGTGTGTGTGTGTGTGTGTGTGTGTGTGTGTGTGTGTGTGTGTGTGTGTGTGTGTGTGTGTGTGTGTGTGTGCGTGTTACTGGTTTCACGGTGAACCGCGGTGAAACGGTACAACCGGTTACATTTTCATTTATCAAGATAACCTTGCATGAAAACAATTATTTTTTTTATATTTTTTTATATTAATAAATGCTTTTTTTATTTTCAAAATCTTTTTATTGAGTTTCTTTCATTGCAAGTCAGCAATAATAACAGGAAAATACAATCAAAATTGAACCCCACAGGGAGCTAGGTACGGCCAGGTACATGTCAAGTAGAAATCAAACAAGGATAAAGGTGAATGGACGATAGAAAGGCAATACAGTTGGAGAACAAAAAAACAAAACAAAAACAAAGATAGGTACAGTTGTTGCCATTCCCATTCAATTTCAGAGGAAAAGCCACACAGGTAGCAGCGCGTTGGCGGAGTTTTGAGTTCAGGCGAAAACAAGAACACTAGCGGCATGGCCGAAAGTGAGATGTATTTTGGCGGAGAGAATGACTGAGCGCCCAAAGCCATCTAAGGCGTGGTTACATTTCACAAAAGTGAAAGAAAAGGAGGAGGCAACCTGTGCTCTAAGATATTTTCCTGCAAGGCGGGAAATACAACGTCTCATTGATACATGTGTCTGAATTCTCTGGTGGTTTTCGTTCTCAGGGACGGGCAAAACCACCTTCATCAGGATGCTGGCCGGCCGTCTGAAATCAGACGAAGGAGGTAGGAGCTCACACTGCACCCGCTCTGTAGACCTCCTCATAATAACCCTCAGGATTATATTCATAAAGCACTTTTCACTGAGAGGAAAGTGCTGAAAACTGCTTAGCTAGTGTAGCCTCCCTCAAGGCATGGGATAACATTGGTGTATATATATTGACACTATGCCAAAGAGATGTGCTGCTGTAATTGTGGCAAAAGGTGGACATACCAAATATTAAAGTTAAAAGTGGATAAACAGTATGACTCGCTTCTGATATGTGTTGTGCTCAGAGCCCATCTGCATGTTTCATGAACATACTGGAATTAAATCATGTTTTGGAGGCAAAAAAGGTCAATTTTTCAGATCCGTCAGGTCTTCTAATAATTTTGACCACCTCGGTACATGGTGTTTTATTTATTGCTTCCCTCTGGAATATGTACATTACATTACATTACAGGCATTTAGCAGTCATTGAGCATGTAGGGGGGGACCTATGCCCACCTCCCTTGTTCTCTGTAAAGCGCATTGTGTTGCCTCTGTGTATGAAATGCGCTATACAAATAAAGCTTTGATTGATTGATTGATTACCACACATCACACATGCTCAATGTCTCCTCCAGGGGAAGTGCCTGTCCTCAACGTCAGCTACAAGCCCCAGAAGATCAGCCCCAAGTTCAAGGTCGGTACCCCGGTCGGTCGCTATCCTGCCATCCTCCCAGACCCCGGGAACACCCCCGTCCCCCTTCCTCGCGGCCTGACCCTAACTGACCATCTCTCATGACCCCGCCCCCTGACCCTAACTGACCATCTCTCATGACCCCGCCCCCTGACCCTAACTGACCATTTCTCATGACCCCGCCCCCTGACCCTAACTGACCATCTCTCGTGACCCCGCCCCCTGACCCTAACTGACCATCTCTCGTGACCCCGCCCCCTGACCCCCTCTGTCCGTCTGCAGGGTACCGTACGCGCGCTCCTCCACGACAAGATCCGCGACGCCTACACGCACCCGCAGTTCGTGACGGACGTCATGAAGCCCCTGCAGATGGAGAGCATCATCGACCAGGACGTAAGTGGCGGCCGCCCGGGTCACTCCTCCCTCCCCCCGGCGGCTACGGCCGGAACGCCGCGCTTGTTTAGCGATGACAGGAAACGGTTCACAAACGCTACATTTTGTCCGGACGGCGAGACAAAGTAGTTCGGGCATCGCTGATGATGTCGGCGTCGGTCGGCGCCGCGTGCATACGGACTACGCTTTAGACGAAAGACAAACTTGGGATCATATGAGGCTGTTGGAGCTCTCAAGTGTGCGTGTGTGTGCGTGTGTGTGCGTGTGTGTGCGTGTGTGTGCGTGTGTGCGCGTGTGTGCGTGTGTGCGCGTGTGTGCGTGTGTGTGCGTGTGTGCGTGTGTGCGTGTGTTTGCGTGTGTGTGTGCGTGTGTGTGCGTGTGTGTGCGTGCGTGCGTGCGTGTGTGTGTCTGCGTTCCTCAGGTCCAGATCCTGTCTGGGGGCGAGCTGCAGAGAGTGGCGCTGGCCCTGTGTCTGGGCAAACCCGCCGACGTCTACCTGATCGACGAGCCGTCCGCCTACCTGGACTCGGAGCAGCGTCTCATGGCCGCCAGGGTCATCAAGCGGTACGACCCGCAGTCTCTGGCGCCACCTAGCGCTCAAAAGTGCAGAATGAGACCTTTAACTGACATGGGATGTTTCACAAGGGAGGAATTCATCACTTCATGAATATCAAAGTGAATTTGTGAGCTTAAATGTGCAGTGTGTTGTTTTTGGCGACATCTAGTGGTGAAAATAAAATTTAACGGATATGTCAGAACTTGAATATAATTTCATTCATATGTTTGAAAATATGAATTTGTGTATAATCTCATGAAAATAAGAATTGTTGCATTGCAATCTGCAACCTCACCATTAGATGGCGCCAAAAACGACACTTAGTAGTGTAGTTGTGTATCACCAGGACAATTCAAGTGACATGTGTACTGATGTACTCTGAGCACCTCTGACGTGTCTCTCTCTCCCTCCCTTTTCTCTCTCTCTCTCTCTCTCTCCCTCCCTTTTCTCTCTCTCTCTCTTGTCTGCAGGTTCATCCTTCACGCCAAAAAGACGGCCTTCGTGGTGGAGCACGACTTCATCATGGCCACGTACCTGGCCGACCGCGTCATCGTGTTCGACGGGATCCCCTCCAGGAGCACCATGGCCAACACGTAAGACGGCGCGCGTCCAGAACAGACCTGACACATTCATCTGCAGCGCAAAAATACACTTCCATGTACACACCGGTGGATAGACACGCCTGCAGAAAGAGGAATGGCTTCCTTGAGGTTGAGACGGGTGTTGAAAATGTCTGTTCTCTCCCCCCCCCCTCCCCCCCAGGCCACAGACGCTCCTCGCTGGGATGAACAAGTTCCTCTCACAGCTGGAGATCACCTTCAGGAGAGACCCCAACAACTTCAGACCAAGAATCAACAAGATGAATTCCATTAAGGTGACTTATCTTCTAGTGTTGTCAAGCGATTCAAAAAATGAATTGAGTTAATCACAATAATAAGCTGTGATTAATTATGATAATGTTAGTATTTACTTGTCTGTTTTTTTTGGGGGGGGGGGTTTGGGGGGGGAGGTGATGTGATAAAACAAATGCATCAGTTTTGTTTGTTTTTTTACTTGGAGGTGTAAAGACAGTTCATGTAAAGTTCATCACTGCAATATGTGCACACAGCTTCAGTTTTATCTGAACTTCGACCTGGAAGCTTTTCCAACTAAATGTGCCATTCAGCACGCCGGGGGTTGTCTCCTCAGTCATCGCCTTCTCAGCCAGTGTTTGCGCATTTACCAAATTTGACCCCAACTTCCTCCCGTAATTCCAAACGCATCTTCGCTGGGCCAAAAGTGTTAACCTGGCCGATGACTGAACTCAATGCAGGCTTGCACACTCGCAAACAGGCTTGCACACTCGCGTTTTGGAATCACGCTGAGGTGGAAGCTGGGGTCAAAGTTCGTAATATGGTTAGTTTGCGTTAAAATAAAGGAGCGCTTAAAAGGTTGCCAGGTGAATACAACCCCCCCCCCCCTCCCTGTTGAGACCATTTCAGATGTTTCCTTTCGTTCTTCTCCTCCTCTGAACACCACTTCCGTGTCATTCTCTCCATCATCCAGGACGTGGAGCAGAAGAAGAGCGGCAACTACTTCTTCCTGGACGACTAAAGCCCATTCCCTCCATCCGAGAGAGAGAGAGATCTCCTCCTCCATCCTCCTCCTCCACCCCGTCTTCTGCGGAAGAGGGAAAGAGCCAGCGGCTAAGAACCAGGAGCCAGCCCCCCTCCAGGGGGCCCAGGGAACAGAGCGGGGTTTCCCAGTCCATTCCGCAGGGGCCTCTGGCGGCCTCTCAGCCCAGCGTCATCACGCCTGATTCAACTAACCCCACTAATTATTCCAGCCCCTGAACTGGTTTGACCAGGTGTGCTGCTGTGGCTGGGAGATGTGAAGCCTGTGGTCCCTGGGAAATGGCTTTGAAAACCCTGGCTGTCAGCTAAACCCGTGCGGGTTATGGAGCACCGTTATATACACACACACACACACACACACACACACACACACACTCTCACACACACACACACACACGCCTTGGGGGCCTAAAGGAGTTTTTTTTATCAGAGAGCCTGCGCTAAGCTGTCATTTTAAACAATTTATTATGAAATAAATCAACCCCATATGCTGTGCATGGCCATAGTTTTTTCTAAGTAAAAAAAAAAAAAGAGCCACACCCAGGTGATGAAGTAAGCGGTGCAGGTTTATGAGCACTCTCTACTGCCCTCTGCTGGTGGTGTGCAGCGGTATTGGCTACTAGCCTCCGATAGAGGAGACCATCCTCTTCTATCTCTGTACATCGCCCCTTTCTCTCTGTAAAGCGAATTGTGTTGCCTTTGTGTATGAAATGCGCTATATAAATAAAGTTTTATTCGATTTGATTTTAGCAAGCTCACATTCTGTTTCTCCCGGCAGATCAGTATCCCCCCCTCCCCCCCCAGAACATTTATTGTGGGCGGTGGGAGTACTTGCCTTGACAGACCAACTCTTTCAGCCAATCAGCGTAACAAAACGTTTGCCAAATCCAGTCGAGGGACGGCGAAAACGTCTTTTCGTCTGAGAAACTCTGCTAGTGCATACTCTCGTACTTGTTTAATTGTTATTATTGAGTCTATTTCTGCAATAACTGCACGTTCGTTGCTTCGGAGCTGTTTTGACCAGAGACCTGTATTTCATTTTCATGCATCAACTACGGGAACCAATCAGGGGCTGCGTTCTACTGGGGGGCAGAACAGCAGTCAGAACACAGTCCCTGATTGGCTCGGTCACAATGTAATCGGAGAATACTTAAATGGGGGATCTAGGCTGAGCTGCCCCTGTCGGATTCAGATATTTATTTGTCACATGTAAACGTACAGTCTACACTCACAGTGAAATGGTGCAGAGAATGTCCCTAATCAGAAAATTTATATTTTGAAAAGATAATATCCTAAATGTCTTGCCAGCATCACTGACCACTGCTACAAATACCACGCATTAAATGGCTAGTATGCACCAACATGCACATGACCATTTTGAACATTCTGTTTAATGAGTGACATAAATGATGCGATTCTCTCCCCAGAAACACAGGAAACTAACTTTTGACATTTATTCTGAAGCTTTGCTTTTGAAATCGAAGTCTACCTATTGTGGCATTATTAATGTTTACTTCAACAGCTGCTGACTGGGTCAAACCAAGAGAGAAAAGGTTGCAAATTTCTACCAGTGTCGTCCACACAGCCAACCACTAGATGGGGCTAAATATCAAACACGTGCTGCTCTTTTGTATCGCGGTCCTGGTGGACTTGTATATTTGTACCTGCGATATGACGCCTATCCTGTTTTGTAAATCAAAATGGCAAATAAATGAGAGCTAAGCACCAGAAATGAGTGTTGTTTTTTTCTGCCTGTTAAAGCAACGGTATTATTGATGACTGAACGGGGACAGGGGGAACTGGACTCAACACTTTATAGTGTGGTTACCGTAGGTAGTCCCCTAGGTGTGTGTGTGCGTGTGTGTGTGTGTCCGTCCGACACCAAGAACGTTGAGTTAGTGCACAAAGTGGTCCTGGATTACCGGGCCAAGTTATTTACAACGGGGCATTTATTCTACAGCCCCGTAGTGACTGGATATGTCTCTGTCCCTTATCAGGTCCCAACCGTCTCAATACCGTCCTCCCCTCCTGCCTTCTCTGTCTCAATACCGTCCTCTCCTCCTGCCTTCTCTGTCTCAATACCGTCCTCCCCTCCTGCCTTCTCTGTCTCAATACCGTCCTCTCCTCCTGCCTTCTCTGTCTCAATACCGTCCTCTCCTCCTGTCTTCTCCCTTTCAATACCGTCCTCTCCTCCTGCCTTCTCCGTCTCAATACCGTCCTCTCCTCCTGCCTTCTCTGTCTCAATACCGTCCTCCCCTCCTGCCTTCTCTGTCTCAATACCGTCCTCTCCTCCTGCCTTCTCCCTCAATACCGTCCTCTCCTCCTGCCTTCTCTGTCTCTCTACCGTCCTCTCCTCCTGCCTTCTCTGTCTCAATACCGTCCTCTCCTCCTGTCTTCTCTGTCTCAATACCGTCCTCTCCTCCTGTCTTCTCTGTCTCAATACCGTCCTCTCCTCCTGCCTTCTCCCTCTCAATACCGTCCTCTCCTCCTGCCTTCTCTGTCTCAATACCGTCCTCCCCTCCTGCCTTCTCCGTCTCAATACCGTCCTCTCCTCCTGCCTTCTCTGTCTCAATACCGTCCTCTCCTCCTGCCTTCTCCCTCTCAATACCGTCCTCCTCTCCTGCCTTCTCCCTCTCAATATCGTCCTCCCCTCCTGCCTTCTCCCTCTCAATACCGTCCTCTCCTCCTGCCTTCTCTGTCTCAATACCGTCCTCCCCTCCTGCCTTCTCCCTCTCAATACCGTCCTCCCCTCCTGTCTTCTCCCTCTCAATACCGTCCTCCTCTCCTGCCTTCTCCCTCTCAATACCGTCCTCTCCTCCTGTCTTCTCTGTCTCAATACCGTCCTCTCCTCCTGCCTTCTCTGTCTCAATACCGTCCTCTCCTCCTGCCTTCTCCCTCTCAATACCGTCCTCCCCTCCTGCCTTCTCTGTCTCAATACCGTCCTCCCCTCCTGCCTTCTCCCTCTCAATACCGTCCTCTCCTCCTGCCTTCTCCCTCTCAATACCGTCCTCCCCTCCTGCCTTCTCTGTCTCAATACCGTCCTCTCCTCCTGCCTTCTCTGTCTCAATACCGTCCTCTCCTCCTGCCTTCTCTGTCTCAATACCGTCCTCCCCTCCTGCCTTCTCTGTCTCAATACCGTCCTCTCCTCCTGCCTTCTCCCTCAATACCGTCCTCCCCTCCTGCCTTCTCTGTCTCAATACCGTCCTCTCCTCCTGCCTTCTCCCTCTCAATACCGTCCTCCCCTCCTGCCTTCTCTGTCTCAATACCCTCCTCCCCTCCTGCCTTCTCTGTCTCAATACCGTCCTCCCCTCCTGCCTTCTCTGTCTCAATACCGTCCTCTCCTCCTGCCTTCTCCCTCTCAATACCGTCCTCCCCTCCTGCCTTCTCTGTCTTAATACCCTCCTCCCCTCCTGCCTTCTCCCTCTCAATACCGTCCTCTCCTCCTGCCTTCTCCCTCTCAATACCGTCCTCTCCTCCTGCCTTCTCCCTCTCTCTACCGTCCTCTCCTCCTGCCTTCTCCCTCTCAATACCCTCCTCCCCTCCTGCCTTCTCTGTCTCAATACCGTCCTCTCCTCCTGCCTTCTCTGTCTCAATACCCTCCTCCCCTCCTGCCTTCTCCCTCTCAATACCGTCCTCTCCTCCTGCCTCCTCGGTCTCAATACCGTCCTCTCCTCCTGCCTTCTCTGTCTCAATACCCTCCTCCCCTCCTGCCTTCTCTGTCTCAATACCCTCCTCCCCTCCTGCCTTCTCTGTCTCAATACCGTCCTCTCCTCCTGCCTTCTCTGTCTCAATACCCTCCTCCCCTCCTGCCTTCTCTGTCTCAATACCGTCCTCTCCTCCTGCCTTCTCCCTCTCAATACCCTCCTCCCCTCCTGCCTTCTCTGTCTCAATACCGTCCTCTCCTCCTGCCTTCTCTGACCAACGCGTCCCAGATGAGCTTCCTTCCCGTAAATCAGCGGAAGGAAGGTTCCATCTTCAGCCCGGTTCACACCGGTACCCGTCTGACCGTGGGCACACAGCTGAGGGAGGCTGGTTCTGTGGTGGTTCTGTGGGAGGTCAATTAACGGAGGCTGGTTCTGGTGGTGGTTCTGTGGGTGGTCAGTTGAAGGAGGCTGGGTCTGTCTGGTATAGGTCAGTGAAGGACCTATACCGTCCTCCCCTCCTGCCTTCTCTGTCTCAATACCCTCCTCCCCTCCTGCCTTCTCTGTCTCAATACCGTCCTCTCCTCCTGCCTTCTCTGTCTCAATACCGTCCTCTCCTCCTGCCTTCTCCCTCTCAATACCGTCCTCCCCTCCTGCCTTCTCTGTCTCAATACCCTCCTCCCCTCCTGCCTTCTCCCTCTCAATACCGTCCTCTCCTCCTGCCTTCTCCCTCTCAATACCGTCCTCTCCTCCTGCCTTCTCCCTCTCAATACCGTCCTCTCCTCCTGCCTTCTCTGTCTCAATACCCTCCTCCCCTCCTGCCTTCTCCCTCTCAATACCGTCCTCTCCTCCTGCCTCCTCGGTCTCAATACCGTCCTCTCCTCCTGCCTTCTCTGTCTCAATACCCTCCTCCCCTCCTGCCTTCTCCCTCTCAATACCCTCCTCTCCTCCTGCCTTCTCTGACCAACGCGTCCCAGATGAGCTTCCTTCCCGTAAATCAGCGGAAGGAAGGTTCCATCTTCAGCCCGGTTCACACCGGTACCCGTCTGACCGTGGGCACACAGCTGAGGGAGGCTGGTTCTGTGGTGGTTCTGTGGGAGGTCAATTAACGGAGGCTGGTTCTGGTGGTGGTTCTGTGGGTGGTCAGTTGAAGGAGGCTGGGTCTGTCTGGTATAGGTCAGTGAAGGAGGCTGGTTCTGTGGGTGGTCAGTTGAAGGAGGCTGGTTCTGTGGGAGGTCAGTGAATGAGGCTGGTTCTGTCTGGTATAGGTCAGTGAATGAGGCTGGTTCTATGGTGGTTCTGTCTGGCAGGTCAGTGAATGAGGCTGGTTCTATGGTGGTTCTGTCTGGCAGGTCAGTGAATGAGGCTGGTTCTGTGGGAGGTCAGTGAATGAGGCTGGTTCTGGTGGTGGTTCTGTGGGAGGTCAGTTGAAGGAGGCTGGTTCTGTGGGAGGTCAGTGAATGAGGCTGGTTCTGGTGGTGGTTCTGTGGGAGGTCAGTTGAAGGAGGCTGGTTCTGTGGGAGGTCAGTGAATGAGGCTGGTTCTGTGGTGGTTCTGTCTGGCAGGTCAGTTGAGGGAGGGCTGGTTGTGGATGTGCTGGCCCGGTACCAGGAGACCTGCGCTGGGTCATGATGGATTGGGCTCCTCTCACAGAGGGGGGGGGGGGGGCAGAGAGGAAGGGATGTTTGGAGGGAGATTCATCGGAGGGAGAGACCAGAGGGGGGAGAGACCAGAGGGTAGGCATATGCTGCTCGGCCCCCTGGGAGTAAAACATGACACCGTCAGCTGAATCCCTGCCCCACAGGCCAGAGGGGGGGGGGGGGGAGGGGACGCTACTTAAGAGGAGCACCCAATCAGATTACAGTGAAGTACGACCAGCCTTGTAAACGCATTACCCGGCGTTAACCCCACCAGCGCGCGCACACACACACACACACATACACACACACACACACACACACACCTGCCTGAGGGGGTGCAGGGCAGGACACAGCTGCAGCCTTCGGGGGCCTGTGGTCTCCACAACCAGGGATCAATCCAGGACTCTGGGATGACATCATCGGTGTGTGTGTGTGTGTGTGTGTGTGTGTGCGTGTGCGCAGCTCTGGAGGAGCAAGGCGGTGGTGCAGGTCAGTGTTGGCGGGCCTGGGCTGTTGCGTGGCGGTGGACAGGTGTTCTCTGGCTATAAATAAGCTGGGCGTTTTTCTCTCCTCTGTCACCTCCCTGAATACCAGACTCACAACAGGCCTGTCTGGAGATTGACCGGTTTATGTGGGATCCTCAAAAATCTGTTTAACGATTGTACTGGATTAATGTTCTTTTTTTTCATATTTCTTACCAAGAATGGATTATTACTAGATTTCATCTTATATTGTGTGTGTTTATATATATCTATATATATATATAGGGAGAGAGAGAGAGAGAGAGAGAGAGAGAGAGAGACGTATGTATTTATATATATATAAATGTGTGTGTTTGTTTATTTTTGAACATGCTCTATTCTTTGACTAGAATAGCTCACACAGGCCTCTTCACAACCACATCACTGTTTATTTTATCCTCCATTGTATTTATGATTATCCATCCCTCAACCCCCCCCCCCCACACACACACACACACACACACACACACTGACCACAGCCATCCCTCTCCCCTGTTTACGCTGCAGCGTGACGGTCGGCCCTAAAGACGCCCCGGTGATGTCAGCCGCCGGGCCGTGATTGGTCCTGAGCTGGACTAGATCAGTCATCGGCGCTTTTGTTTGGGAACCCGTCTATTTTCTGCGCCCCGCGCGATCCGCGTACGGGAGCCACGTCCAGGAAGAGGTGATGTCATGATGCTATCGCTTACAAGGCTCTCCTGCCCCCCCCCCCCCCCCCCCCCACCCCCCAGATGGACAGACCACCTCTCGTGAGGGATGACCTCACTGGGGCGCGCTGGGGGAACATCTGTGTGATGCTCTAGCTGGAAGCACACAGCCAAATACTGATGCTGAATGACTATCAGATCTATTTCACCAAACTCTCTTTGTCGGCGATAGACCGCGCGCGTGTGTGTGTGTGTATATACATATGGTAACACTTTACAATAAGATACACAAAATTAGTAGTTACTGAGTAACTAATGAGGAACCAATGATTAGTTAATGCATTGTTACTGATGAACTCTGTGATTAGTTAATGAGTAGTTACTGATGGGGACTACTATAGTAGTTAGTGAGGAACTAGAGAACAGACTGGACTACTATAGTAGTTAGTGAGGAACTAGAGAACAGACTGGACTACTATAGTAGTTAGTGAGGAACTAGAGAACAGACTGGACTACTATAGTAGTTAGTGAGGAACTAGAGAACAGACTGGACTACTATAGTAGTTAGTGAGGAACTAGAGAACAGACTGGACTACTATAGTAGTTAGTGAGGAACTAGAGAACAGACTGGACTACTATAGTAGTTAGTGAGGAACTAGAGAACAGACTGGACTACTATAGTAGTTAGTGAGGAACTAGAGAACAGACTTGACTACTATAGTAGTTAGTGAGGAACTAGAGAACAGACTGGACTACTATAGTAGTTAGTGAGGAACTAGAGAACAGACTGGGGACTACTATAGTAGTTAGTGAGGAATTAGAGAACAGACTGGACTACTATAGTAGTTAGTGAGGAACTAGAGAACAGACTGGACTACTATAGTACTTAGTGAGGAACTAGAGAACAGACTGGACTACTATAGTAGTTAGTGAGGAACTAGAGAACAGACTGGGGACTACTATAGTAGTTAGTGAGGAACTAGAGAACAGACTGGACTACTATAGTAGTTAGTGAGGAACTAGAGAACAGACTGGACTACTATAGTAGTTAGTGAGGAACTAGAGAACAGACTGGACTACTATAGTAGTTAGTGAGGAACTAGAGAACAGACTTGACTACTATAGTAGTTAGTGAGGAACTAGAGAACAGACTGGACTACTATAGTAGTTAGTGAGGAACTAGAGAACAGACTGGGGACTACTATAGTAGTTAGTGAGGAACTAGAGAACAGACTGGACTACTATAGTAGTTAGTGAGGAACTAGAGAACAGACAGGACTACTATAGTAGTTAGTGAGGAACTAGAGAACAGACTGGACTACTATAGTAGTTAGTGAGGAACTAGAGAACAGACTGGACTACTATAGTAGTTAGTGAGGAACTAGAGAACAGACTGGACTACTATAGTAGTTAGTGAGGAACTAGAGAACAGACTTGACTACTATAGTAGTTAGTGAGGAACTAGAGAACAGACTGGACTACTATAGTAGTTAGTGAGGAACTAGAGAACAGACTGGGGACTACTATAGTAGTTAGTGAGGAACTAGAGAACAGACTGGACTACTATAGTAGTTAGTGAGGAACTAGAGAACAGACTGGACTACTATAGTAGTTAGTGAGGAACTAGAGAACAGACTGGACTACTATAGTAGTTAGTGAGGAACTAGAGAACAGACTGGACTACTATAGTAGGCCTAGTTAGTGAGGAACTAGAGAACAGACTGAGGACTACAATTACTGAGAACCAATGATTAGTTAATGAATATGGAATAGTTACCAAGTAGTCCTTCATTATCTCATCATTACTTAATCATTAGTTAATCTTTTGTGTACCTTATTGTAAAGTCAGACATCATACAGAGTAGTTACCGTGTAGTCTTTCATTACCTCATCATTACTTTATCATTAGGATTCATAGTTAATCATCAGTAACTACTCATTCACTAATCATTGGTTCTTCATTAGTTACTCAGTAACTAATAATTTGTATTTCTTATTGTAAACATTTCTTATTGTAAAGTGTTACCATATATATATACAGTAGTAGTATATGTGTGTGTGTGTGTGTGCGTGTGTGTGTGCGCGTGTGTTTGTGTGTGTGTGTGTGTGTGTGTATGTACAGTATGTGTGTGTCTGTGTGTGTGCGTGCGTGCGTGTGTGTGTACAGTTTGTGTGTGTGCGTGTGTGTGTGTGTGTGTGTGAGGAGAGATTAGCGGTACAGGCTGTCTTGTCTAAGCTGATGTGCCAGAGTTACCGGCGTCCTCCCGCCTCCTCTGTCTATTAACCGTCCATTAAACCGCCGCGCCGGACGACCCCGAGTCCTCGCACCACTCAGCACGCCACCTCTTGACATCACTCTGCCGGCGCAGCGCCCACACGGACGGGAGCTCCGCCCGCCCCCCGGAGCCCAGCTCGGTCCGGCGCCCGTCATTCGCCGTCTTCGTTAACGACGGGATTCCCACGGTAAGAGCCGTGTAAAACATTTCACGGGTTCGGTTCAGGCGCCAGCGAGCGCGCCTTCTTCAGCGAGCGCATCCTCCTCGCCCGGAAACACAGCGAGACGGCGGTTTGTCACGACGGACCAGACGGACGCATTCACGCTCGTGACCGGAAATCACCGGAACGCCTGTAAAACTCCTCCTGGTGTCCGTCTGTCCGGCCTCTCTGCTCCTTCCGCTAGCCCCCGGCCTCCCCCCCACGGGTCCCTCCGGCCTCGCTGGCCTCCCCACGGGTCCCTCCGGCCTCGCTGGCCTCCCCACGGGTCCCTCCGGCCTCGCTGGCCTCCTCGCCGGCCCCCCCACGGGTCCCTCCGGCCTCGCTGGCCTCCCCACGGGTCCCTCCGGCCTCGCTGGCCTCCTCGCCGGCCCCCCGAAGACCCTCGGAGGAGCGCGGGGGGTTTGACTGACGGCCAGGCTGTCCCAAGCTGACTGTCCCATTCATCAGGCCGCTGACAGCTGTCAGGTCCCCCACCCCCCCACCCCCATACCCGGGAGAACGGGCCAGACCACCCTCCATGATGGTGCCCTGCCCAGGGGGATCTCTTGGCTGGGGTGTGTGTGTGTGTGTGTGTGTGTGTGTGTGTGTGTGTGTGTGTGTGTGTGTGTGTGTGTGTGTGTGTATGTGTGTGTGTGTGGAGGGGGCGTGGGGGTTGACAGGTGACTGGTCAGGCTGTTTTTAAACAGAGGATTTATGTTAGAAATAGCACACTGTCTGATCCCGGGCGGTGAGGAATAGGTGATTCCTCTCTCGTGTCATGTGCCGGATTAGGTCATAGTGAAAGGGTGGTGTTGAGAGGTGTGTGTGTGTGTGTGTGTGTGTGTGTGTGTGTGTGTGTGTGTGTGTGTGTGTGTGTGTGTGTGTGGTCCTGAAGCAAAGCCGCTCCGTTCACAGTCCCACATCTGGGTGGAGTCATGGGTGGTACTCTCAGCCTCGTATGTGGAGATGACTGACCAGACCGTAGACACAACAACGCGCCCAGGGCCTTCACCACCAAGGTCTCTGACGCCCACCTTCCATGAGGTCTTGCGCAGGCCTGGTGTGTGTGTGGTGTGTGTGTGGGTGTGTGTGTGTGTCGGCGTGTGTGTCTGTTGGGGCTGAGCGCTCGGAGACAGCGTTCATATATCAGCACTCCAGACGTTATTTCTAGGAGGACTTGCGGAAAGCCGCGCGGAGAGAGACGCCGCCCGTTTGAAATGCGAGCAGCGGGCCGCGGATGTTGGGGTGAGGGGTGGGGGGGGGGGGGGGCGCTGGCTGCGAAAAGCCCGCGTTGGGCGCTGCCAAGAAAACCCGCCGATGCCAGCGGTCGGCACGGCGGCCAAACGGGGCGGCATGTGTCGGAGAGCGTAGTCGAAATACATGGCGTGTTGGTAGCCCAACCCCCCCCCAAGCGTAACGTACCCCCCCCCCCCCCGGAGCTATGCTCTTCCTCGGGCTGGAGATAGGCAGGGCTCCAGGAGTTTTAAATGGCTCCCGGACGGACGGTACGCCGCGACCTTCGACCTGATACTAGTACTACTAGATGAGATCGCCGTGGCGGTTTCGGGTAGACTAGCGTGGAGGGGTGGGGGGTAGACTGGCGTGGAGGGGTGGGGGGTAGACTGGCGTGGAGGGGTGGGGGGTAGACTGGCGTGGAGGGGTGGGGGGTAGACTGGCGTGGAGGGGTAGGGGGGTAGACTGGCGTGGAGAGGACGGGGGGTAGACTGGCGTGGAGGGGGTGGGGGTAGACTGGCGTGGAGGGGCGGGGGGGTAGACTGGCGTGGAGGGGTGGCGGGTAGACTGGTGTGGAGGGGGCGGGGGGTAGACTGGCGTGGAGGGGGTGGGGGGTAGACTGGCGTGGAGGGGGCGGGTGGTAGACTGGCGTGGAGGGGTGGGTGGTAGACTGGCGTGGAGGGGTGGGGGGTAGACTGGCGTGGAGGGGCGGGGGGGTAGACTGGCGTGGAGAGGACGGGGGGTAGACTGGCGTGGAGGGGCGGGGGGTAGACTGGCGTGGAGGGGTGGGGGATAGACTGGCGTGGAGGGGGGCTGGCGGGTTCAGCCGGAGGCGTGTAGAGATCTGTGGTCCTCGTAGGGTCTGGAAGTGCAGAGCCCTGGTTGGGATTCAGGGAGGGTAACATGGCAGAGCCCTGGTTGGGATTCAGGGAGGGTAACATGGCGCCCATCCTGTCTCAGGCTGGATCTGGAGGGTCAGTTCAGGCCTTTAGAATTTAGTTTCCTAACTTCTCGTTGTGAATGATTCAGCGTACGGCTGCGCGGAAACTCAATGCCTCACCCGCACCCTCCCCCGCACCCTCCCTCCCTCTCCCCCACCCTCCCTCCCTCACTCGCACCCTCCCTCCCTCCCCCGCACCCTCCCTCCTTCACCCTCACCCTCCCTCCCTCCCTCTCCCGCACCCTCCCTCCCTCCCTCACCCGCACCCTCCCTCCCTCACCCTCATCATCAGCCCGGGACGGTCTAGTCCAGTCCAGTCCTATCCTCAGCCCAGGACGGTCTAGTCTAGTCCTATCCTCAGCCCAGAACGGTCTAGTCCAGTCCAGACTCCTGCGGCGAGCCCAGGACGGTGTCACGGCGAGGAGAGATAGGGAGGTGGTGACCCCTGGGGGCGTGGCCTTTCAGCGGTGTGACGGCTGAATAATAGGACCTGTCAGAGGGCGACCCTCCGAGCGCCAACAAAGCTCTGGGAGGAGAGAGGGCGTTGGGAGGGACTGTTGAGACGGCGTTGGGAGGGACGTTGAGACGGCGTTGGGAGGGACGTTGAGACGGCGTTGGGAGGGACTGTTGAGACGGCGTTGGGAGGGACTGTTGAGACGGCGTTGGGAGGGACTGTTGAGACGGCGTTGGGAGGGACGTTGAGACGGCGCTGGGAGGGACTGTTGAGACGGCGTTGGGAGGGACGTTGAGACGGCGTTGGGAGGGACTGTTGAGACGGCATTGGGAGGGACTGTTGAGGGCGTTGGGAGGGACGTTGAGACGGCGTTGGGAGGGACTGTTGAGGGCGTTGGGAGGGACTGTTGAGACGGCGTTGGGAGGGACGTTGAGACGGCGTTGGGAGGGACTGTTGAGACGGCGTTGGGAGGGACGTTGAGACGGCTTTGGGAGGGACTGTTGAGGGCGTTGGGAGGGACGTTGAGACGGCGTTGGGAGGGACGTTGAGACGGCGTTGGGAGGGACTGTGAGACGGCGTTGGGAGGGACGTTGAGACGGCGTTGGGAGGGACTGTTGAGGGCGTTGGGAGGGACTGTTGAGGGCGTTGGGAGGGACGTTGAGACGGCGTTGGGAGGGACTGTTGAGGGCGTTGGGAGGGACTGTTGAGACGGCGTTGGGAGGGACGTTGAGACGGCGTTGGGAGGGACTGTTGAGACGGCGTTGGGAGGGACGTTGAGACGGCGTTGGGAGGGACTGTTGAGGGCGTTGGGAGGGACGTTGAGACGGCGTTGGGAGGGACGTTGAGACGGCGTTGGGAGGGACTGTGAGACGGCGTTGGGAGGGACGTTGAGACGGCGTTGGGAGGGACTGTTGAGGGCGTTGGGAGGGACTGTTGAGACGGCGTTGGGAGGGACTGTTGAGATGGCGTTTGGAGGGACTGTTGAGACGGCGTTGGGAGGGACTGTTGAGATGGCGTTTGGAGGGACTGTTGAGATGGCGTTTGGAGGGACTGTTGAGACGGCGTTGGGAGGGACGTTGAGGGCGTTGGGAGGGACTGTTGAGACGGCATTGGGAGGGACTGTTGAGACAGCGTTGGGAGGGACTGTTGAGACGGCGTTGGGAGGGACTGTTGAGACGGCGTTGGGAGGGACTGTTGAGGGCGTTGGGAGGGACTGTTGAGACGGCGTTAGGAGGGACTGTTGAGAGGACTTTCATGACCAGCGCACGCTTTAGTTATTACCCCCGCTGTAACACCACTGGCTTCTTAGAGCTTATCAGAGTGAGTTTTCCCCACAATAGACTTGACCACTCCAGTCCAGGATCTGTTAAACCACACACATAGTACATATAATTAACCCTAATTTCTAGTGTGGAAACATTGCGTTTGTAGGAAAACTGTATTGACATTGCCGATCAAGATTCAAGATGCTTAGCCTATCAGATGAATGCAGGCCTACCATAATGTACAAATCTGTTATGATCATGCAAATATTTGCAGTGTGTGTGTGCAAACAGAATCCAGCGGGTCTCCGAAGGCAGTTTATGTGTGGAAGAGGGAGAGAGAGAGAGAGAGAGAGAGAGAGAGAGAGAGAGAGAGAGAGAGAGAGAGAGAGAGAGAGAGAGAGAGAGGCCGGCTGCAGCGGGTGGGAGGTGGAGCAAACCCGACACTCTTTCTCTAAAACAGCAAAGTAATCAAATTCGAGTCTAATTTCGGCATCTGCAGTCCTTGTCTGCCCCCCCCCCCCTCCTTCTCTCTCTCTCTCTCTCTCTCTCCCTCTCTCTCTCTCTCTCTCTCTCTCTCTCTCTCTCTCTCTCTCTCTCTCTCTCCCTCTCTCTCTCCCTCGGCTGCTCCCATCGTGCTCCCGGATCGCACTGTTTTCCCAGATTTCACATTCACGTGCCGCTTGCTCGCGCCTCACTCAGACATTCTGTCGCCAGCCCCGTGACGTCACCCGCGCTGGGAGCCGCGGTCCTCCTCCGCCGAGCAGAGCAGCGCCTGTCTTCCCCAGAATCTAGTCCCCCACCTCACTGTTTGCTCCCCCCCCGCTCCACACACACACACACACACAAACTTGGCTGGTAGTAGTGTTTTTGAACTTGACTTAATTCCTTTTTTTAGACGATGTTATACGATTTTACGATATAAACAAATGAAGCCTGCTCGTGTGTGTGTGTGTGTGTGTGTGTGTGTGTGTGTGTGTGTGTGTGTGTGTGTGTGTGTGTGTGTGTGTGTGTGTGTGTGTGTGTGTGTGTGTTTTAAGCCTGCTCGTGTGATTTCCAACTTTTACATGCGTATTACGTCAGCGGTGTTGATAAAGGCTTTCACGTCAGTAGCGTCATGCCTATTTGGGCTGTCCCCTCTTTCTCTCACGAATGCACTTAGTCACATTGCTTCATATGCATAAATATGCTGCATGTTAATTTCATGTGTCAATTGTTTAATTGAAGATACTATAGGTCATCTTAAAATGCATGCAGGCAGCATGTCATGAGGAACGGCAGTCTCTTCTCACGTCTGAGAGCAGGAAATTAGCCAAGCTACACTTACAGCTACTCTGACGTGTTTTCATACATTAGTAGGCTTTATTGATAAGGTGATTTGATTATTTGTTTTGGCTAAACCTCTGTAGATACGGGTTTAGGCTACTGACTGTACGGGCCTGCCATCTCCACGTCCAGGCCTACACGCTGGAGAGCTCCTGAGGGGAGAACTTGAGATGGTGTGTGACATGAGTGAACATGCTCTTGTGTTCAGACTCGCCTAAGACACCTTTGTTCTCCTGACAATATAGTGCTTATCATATCACAATCAGAGTAGGAACCGTAGAGCGGTTCAGGGGTTCACCATCGCACAGTCAACACTAGACTAAAGACGTAGGCCTATCTGCATGTTAAGCGAGACATTATACACGGACCAGTTTTGAGCGAGAGTTCTTATTACATGGCCTACCTACTGTCATACAGCCCTTTTAAAATTGTGCTTAGGGTTATTGCTATTCTTTGTGCGTGTTGGCAAGGTGTGAAATGTAGCCTATATGTCATGTTTAATGGCATAACCTATGTTCATCTTAAATTTATTCAAGATTTACAACATTTAAATAGCCTAAGGAGAACTGTTCATTAATTATTTTCACAATGAATAAACATTAGCACACAATGAGGCCATATCCTCGTTTTATTAAAATAGGGATAGTTTGTATACAGCCAAACGCACTAGACAATAGGCTTGATGAACCGCTGAACAAATCAGCAATCTAAACGATGCGGTCCGGATTGAAACGCACACCCTGCGAAGGGGAGAGCTGGAACAATGAACTTGGCACTCAACTAAAGAGAGAGCTAAAAGAAACAAGTGTCTCCGCTGGCACCCAACCGTCCCCCCCCTCCCCTTTTAACTCCGCGAAAAGAAGACATTGTTTCTCAGTTACATAATCCACTCCACTCCACGCTGCATGGAAATGTTGGATGTGTAAAAAAAAAAAGTAGGGCCTGTTATTCGGGACCCGGACTGTATCCCCGCGGCGTGATACTGGCGCTCAGCGGAGGGTGCTGCGGCCCCGCGACTCCCTGACGCCAGCGCGAGCTGCCCCGAGACTGGCAGCCGCACGAGAGCAGAGGATGCGGGACTGAACGCGCACACAAGGTATTACTGTTAAACTTTGTTTTCTCGCGCATAACACCGGGGATTTGAGGCAAACACCTTTCTGCGTCCGTCCACCTCGGCGGCGTGCGATAAAAGCAGAATTTGTCAACTTTTTTTTTTTTTTTTTGCAGTGGCATGGATAGCAGAAACAGTCTTGTCTCCCTGAAAGACTTCAAACTTTTCTGTCTTGTTGAATTGAAGAGATTGATTGCCAATAAGCTCAGTGCGGGATTCGTTCGCGGATACTGTGGTTTCATCCTGACTGGGATTGCGGTATTAATGGCGCATTTGAAAACTATTTGATGTGCGCATCAAAGGGTGCTCATTTGAATATGTGTAGCCTATAACTGAACTAGCCTACACAATTTGCTTTGAGCATTTCATTATGATATCTGGTGGTGTTGTGATATCTAGTGGTGTTATTTCCTATGTCTTGCTGTATTCTCAAAAAGCTTCAGTTTAAGAATAACGAGTTATTTGATCCAGTTGGTCAGTAGGCTGAGTTAGTCCCATCCAAGCAGTGCATCTCATTCAGAGGAAGGTTCGATTGATGTTCTTGCGTCATAATGTGTTGCTGCAGCTGATGCATATTTGCGTTGTTTTGTTCAACTGTGAGTCAATATTAACGTCATACCAATTGTGATCATGCACACGTCTTGAAGCTGCGTCCCTTGCTCTTATGGATGCCCTATGTTTTTGTGTTCCATGCATGCAGTGTGTGTGTGTGTGTGTGTGTGTGTGTGTGTGTGTGTGTGTGTGTGTGTGTGTGTGTGTGTTAGAGAGAGAGAAAGAGAGAGATAGAGAGAGAGAGAGAGAGAGAGCAAGAGCACACCAGCCAGGGCCAGATCTTCTGACATCATTGAAGATGACATATCAGATTACCCTAAGGACGGTGAATTTGTCCTTGTCTGTGATTTACTTAAATTGTTTAATCCCGCTGCGTTCTAACATATTCAGATGAACATTTCCTCTCAAGGTTTCTGTTTTTGTCATTTAAGCACATTTGCCTGTTCAGTTTGATCAGTCCTACCAGCTGAGACAGAGCATGCTGGTGGTGTCACACAGAGTTTTGCTCGTGTTTATTTGTTTGTTTTGATTTATTGTTGTTCTTGTTTACATAGGTTACTTATTTCCCATCATATATTTCCTGAAATATCAAGATGTTGATGAAAGGGGGTTTAAAGAATGCCGGAAGCAATTGAGACAATTTGATATGGCATCTGTAGGCCTACTGTAACTAGCATCTCAGATTGTGACGAGCCAAAATTCTACGTTCTCAATGAAGAAATATATTTTACATGAGAGTAAACTAGCATTTAGGTTCACTTAAGACACCTTTGAACGGTTAACCTTTAGTTATCATCTTTATCTGTCGTTATCAAGCAGAAACTCCTTCCGGCGTAGGCCGTATGTTGAAACAACGTCGTCTATATGTTGAAACGAGCCACTCTGACATTATGGAATGGCACTTTGAAAGTGTAGAAGTCCTCTCCTCCGGTTGAGATATAAACACAACCGCCCTCCGCGGTTCCGAGCATGTCGGCATCTGCCAGTCATAACAGTCCTCGGGTTCGCTGGCCCCCCGAACGCCCCTCCGTACACCCCAGACGCCCTCCTGCGCCATATGTTGAGCCCGAGGTGTCCGCCCCAACACAACAGTAACTCCGCCCCCCCCCCCCTCCCCTCCCCTCCCCCAACGCGAGTGCCGAGGATGGTTGGGATGGCAGCTCTGAGCCCATGTGTTGGGCCCGGGCGTTGAGTGATGTTTGCAGTCGTACGTGCGGAGTGGTCCGTCTGGGCGGAAGACTGAACCCTAGATCAGGTTCAGCACCCCCCCTCCCTCTCAGGTCAACGTCGGGGACGGGTCCCGGGGTCTTGTCGAGAAAGAAAACTGACCCCGGTTCAGTTCTAAAAGCCCGGTCAGCGCTCCGGGAGGGGTCCGTCGGGGTTACACACTGACCCCGGCGCGGTTTAGCAGTCGCGGCGGTGCTTGTAGGTCAACGCAGCGTCTAGTCAGGGAAGACAACACCACATGTCTGGCTGGTTATTTCAGGCCGTAGACGTGTGGGGGACTGTGGGTTAAGGCTGCTTTTTGAGGGCTGGCTGTGGACTCGCGTTAGCGTAGCCGCTTTTAGCTTCTCCACCAGTGCTCATGTAGCCTATTGTGTGAACTTCAAGAATTGGCGGCCGGTTTGGTCATCTGTTTACAGTATGCAGTATGCTGTCCAGTTTTTTGCATTTGCAGTGTCATCTGCAGTGTGTGTGTGTGTGTGTGTGTGTGTGTGTGTGTGTGTGTGAGTGTGAGAGAGTGGATTTATTATTTGTTTACACACTGGAATACAATGGTCTTGGCCACATGGTGAAGTGCAGTAGATTGAGGCCTTATGGGAGCTATTTCCATAAGAATGAATCTCGGAGGGGCTGCAGTGCATGTGTGTGTGTGTGTGTGTGTGTGTGTGTGTGTGTGTGTGTGTGTGTGTGTGTGTGTGTGTGCGTGCATGCGTGTGTTCAACAGAAGTAGCATCCTGTCTTTCTTTTCGCTCTTCTCCTCCTTATCGCTCTCCTATCGCTCCTCTCCTCTCTCTCTCTTACACACACACACACACACACACACACACACACACACACCCTCTCTTTCCCTCTCCATCTCTGCCCCCGCTCACTCGTCATCCATCTCCATCTCCTCCTCCTCCTCCTCTATCTCTCTCTCTCTCTCTCTCTCATCCCTGCACTCCCTGTTTTTATAGCCAACGACTCAATTGGCCGGGCTCTAATGGAGGCCCTATCCAGGGCCCTGCTGATAAATAATGTAGCTCCTTCATAATGCGCCGTCCCCCGGGAGCCCAGAGAGCATCATTACTGCCTGCTCATCCTCCGCCGCCCGGCCCTAAATTGATTAACGGACACCGAAGTGGCGCGGAATCATCCGCCGAGGCTTAGCCGTCAGCGGCTAACGGGCCGGCCGGGCGGTGGTCCCGCTCGCGCCCCCCACTAGCCCTCCCCGGCGTTGGCTAGCGGGCTAACGGGCTAGCGGGCTAACGCTAACCCGGTACGGAGGGAGACCGCCCGGCCGGGGCCAAGGGGAGGCCAGGGGGTTTTAGGGAGCTCTTGCGTAAGCGGCGGTGTGTGTTTCAGGGTTTAATAGGGGAGGTAAAAACAGGCCTGTTCCCACGAGGTATACGGGCAACGCCTCATAGAGGACGAACTTGTGTAAGAATGGGAGAGAGAGAGGGAGAGAGAGAGAGAGAGAGAGAGGGAGAGAAAGAGGGAGAGAGAGGGATATATAGAGGGAGAGAAAGAGAGGGAGAGAGAGAGATAGAGAGGGAGAGAAAGAGAGAGAGATAGACAGGGAGAGATAGAGAGGGAGATAGAGAGGGAGATAGAGAGGGAGAGAGAGAGATAAAGAGGGAGAGATAGAGAGGGAGAGAGAGAGATAAAGAGGGAGAGATAGAGGGAGAGAGAGATAGAGAGGGAGGGAGAGAGAGATAAAGAGGGAGAGATAGAGAGGGAGAGAGAGATAAAGAGGGAGAGAGAGAGGTGGGTTGGATGAGTGTTGGGGAAGGAGATGGACAGCGGTTGGTCTGGGGAGGAGATGGTCAGGATGTTAATGTGATTTAGGAGGAGAGCGGAGCTTCTGGGGATCAGATTATCTTTGATGCAGCGCATCACTCGTAACCAGCGACGGTTATGATGATGATGATGATGATGATGACCGATTTGGCCTCGTCGACGTTGCGAGTCTCTGTTCCACGCCGTCGAGGAAAACGCAAACATGCTGTACTCAGGCCAAAGGAGTCGACTTCTTCTAGGGGAATACTTAGGTTGATTCTCTTGGACGACAGCAGTGCCCGTCCAGTCACATAGCACAGGCTTAACCAGCAGGGGGACTTTTCAACACACCTGAACTAGTGGGTCAAATATTTGAAATCATCCCATTCCTAACGCTGCGGTGATAAACCTGTATCAAATGTACTTTCAATATGTAGCTATCAAATAATGTGATAATGTAATGTGTCAAACAACGTTTTCACCATGGCCTTAAGAAGAAATTCAAATTGATTTACCAAACCCAAAAGGAAAAAATAAAATGTATTTTTATTTCATTCAAGTTAGTTTTCTAGTTTTCTCAGTATAAAAAGGGCCCGACCCCACACACAATGAGTGGGTTTAATGATGCTTATTAAAAGTGAACAGTCAGGGGTCTCTATATCCTAGTCAGGGGTCTCTATATCCTAGTCAGGGGTCTCTATAACATGTTTGTGAACCTGTGTGAGTGTAGTCTAGCGGGCCGGCGTGGAGCCGGCGTGGAGCTGCCGCGCCTCTAGGGGGCGCCGGTATCACCACCCGGCTGCGCTCAGGTCCGCCCAGACGGCGCCTCGTTACAGCGCCGCCGCTACCAACGACAACGCTGACCTCAGGCGTCGACCGCGCGGTCGGACGGCGCGGATCCCTGAGGTTTTGGAAGTGCCCGCCCGGGATTGAGGAGGAGGAGGGGGAAGAGGAAGGAGGAGGAGGAGGAAGAGGAGGAGGAAGAGGAAGGTGGAGGAGGAGGAAGAGGGGGAAGAGGAGGAGGAAGAGGAGGAAGAGGAAGGTGGAGGAGGAGGAAGAGGAGGAAGAGGAGGAGGAAGAGGAGGGGGAAGAGGAAGGAGGAGGAAGAGGAAGGTGGAGGAGGAGGAAGAGGAGGGGGAAGAGGAGGAAGAGGAAGGTGGAGGAGGAGGAAGAGGAGGGGGAAGAGGGGGAAGAGGAGGAGGAAGAGGAGGAAGGTGGAGGAGGAGGGGGAAGAGGAAGGTGGTGGTGGGGGGGTCAGCTGCATAGCGATGACAGTAGGTGTTTGTGCGGACCCCCGTCCACATGTTGGAGTGCGCTGCTTTCCTGGAATCCGTCATCTGAGCTGGATTAGATGTTTACCCAGCGTGCAGCTGGATTAGATGTTTACCCAGCGTGCAGCTGGATTAGATGTTTACCCAGCGTGCAGCTGGATTAGATGTTTACCCAGCGTGCAGCTGGATTAGATGTTTACCCAGCGTGCAGCTGGATTAGATGTTTACCCAGCGTGCAGCTGGATTAGACGTTTACCCAGCGTGCAGCTGGATTAGACGTTTACCCAGCGTGCAGCTGGTCGGCGGAGCGCCAGACACGCCGGGGCGAGGGGGAGGGGAACGGGGACGGCGTTTGATCTGTGACGTCATCGCTGCCCGCCTCCATCACGCCGCCCAGAACCACACTGGAGGAGGGGAGGAGCCAGTCTGGGCCGAAAGAAACGCCAGAGAGAAAGTGTGAGTGAGTGAGTGAGTGAGTGAGTGAGTGAGTGTGCGAGTGTGCGAGTGTGCGAGTGAGCGGTGTGAGCGTGTGAGTGAGCGTGCTGAGTGAGCGTGTGAGTGAGTGAGTGAGTGTGTGAGTGAGTGAGTGATAGTGAGTGACTGAGGGAGAGAGAGAGAGATAAAGAGACTGAGAGGGAGAGAAAGAGAGAGGGAGAGAGAAAAAGACATACGGGGAGAGAGGGGGAGTGAGAGAGAGTAACAGGGAGAGAAAATGAGAGGGAGGGAGAGATAGAGAGGGAGAGAGAGACAGAGTAAGAGAGAGAGATTGAGTGAGAGAGAGAGACAGCGTAAGAACGAGAGAGAGAGAGAGAGAGGAAAGGGATGTTTCCCTCCCAGCCCCTGATTGTTCCCTCGCTGCACCTGTGGAGAGACCTGTGGGCCTCCCGCAGGAAGTGATGTCGCTGCTGGGGCGGCGCTGACAGGAACAGAGAGATAAATACCCCAGGCGTTTCCTCCCTCCCTGAAGACGGGGGCATGGAACAATACGAGGTGGCATGGGAGTGTGTGTGTGTGTGTGTGTGTGTGTGTGTGTGTGTGTGTGTGTGTGTGTGCGCGCGTGCGGACGTTTGCCCTCAGAACTGTTTCCATTGATGCTGCTCCTCTCTCCCTGTCTTTTTCCCACACACACGCACTCAACCACACACACACACACACACACACACACACACACACACACACACACCTCACCCTCTGCCCCCACCTGACAACCCGGGCCCTGGTTTTCTAAATGAGCCCGTGTGATTGGGCCAGCCGGGCTAAATATAGGAGCACATTTTAGCTTTCCTGTCAGTGTGGTTAGCGATAGCAAGCGTCCAATCACAACCCCCCATTACACCCCCCCCCCCCCACACACACACACACACACACCAGCTGTTGTAAACAGCACCTGTTCCCTCCCTTTCTGTCTGGTTGGCCCGTGGCGGCCCAGTTGCTGGCACACGCAGACGCAAACGGCGTCTATCTCTGCCACGCCGCACAAGGCCAGAGGCACCGCCGCCAAGATGGACGATGAAGATGTGTCGGTTTCCGTTAATAGAAAATCAAATCTGACGCACGCGTTTACCGACACAGGGGCTCGTCTCTGAGTCAGCGGGCGTTAAGGGATGAGGCGGATTCCCCATATCGTGTTCGCGTGGGTGTGTATGTGCACGCGTTCTATTTCGGCGACCCCACGCATAGCAAAAACACTCCCAACGCCAACAAGAGTTCTAACGACCGTCGTCGGCCGCTTCAGACGAAGGCTGGAACCGTCCATCGAGCGCCCTCGTTTCCCCTCTCTAAGCCGAGGGAGCACGCGCCTCCCGGCGAACAGG
>NC_140253.1:13182664-13207664 GCF_949987555.1 Borostomias antarcticus
CTCCTCTCTCTCTCTCTCTCTCTCTCTCTCTCTCCTCCCTCTCTCCTGTCTCACTCCTCTCTCTCTCTCTCTCCTCTCTCTCCTCTCTCCTCTCACTCCTCTCTCCTCTCGCGCCCTCTCCTCCTCCCTTCTTATCCTTCTCCCCCCACCCACTCCTCTCATCCCTCTCTCTCTTCTCTCTATCTCTCTCCTTTCTCTCTTCTCTCTCTCCCTCTCCTTCTTCCTTATTATCCCTCTCTCCTCTCATCCCTCCCTCTCTCTCTCCTCTCTCTCCCCTCTCTCTCTCCTCTCCCTCTCTCTCTATCCTCTCTTTCTCTCTCTCTCTCTCTCTCCCTCTCTCTCTCCTCTCTCTCCCTCTCTCACCTCTCTCTCCCTCTCTCTCTCTCTCTCTCTCTCTCCCTGTCCTCCCCCTTCATATCCCCCTCTTGTCAGCCCAGTGCTCTTTTTGAACTGAGACACATGAGAAACACACACACACACACATGTGTGTGTGTGTGTGTGTTTCTCGTGAGTGTGTGTGTGTGTGTGTGTGTGTGTGTGTTTCTCGTGAGTGTGTGAGTGTGTGAGAGGGTCAGATATTATTCCCCTGCTAGGGAGAGGCAGGCTGTCTGTCTACTAAGCAGAGATGAGGGTCAGCTGACAAGACAGAAACAGCTGTCCACAGGGTGCTAGGGAAGGGGGAGAGCAACGGGCGCTGTGTGTGTGTGTGTGTGTGTGTGTGTGTGTGTGTGTGTGTGTGTGTGTGTGTGTGTGTGTGTCTGTGCGTGTGTGTGTAGCAGGAAATTCCAGCCGGTGGAGAATGAGTGCTTTGTTTGGGCATGCTCTGTGCAGTCCACTGGGGAACTCACGCGCGCACACACACACACATGCACGCGCTCACACACACACACACACACACATGCACGCGCTCACACACACACACACATGTGGCGTTGGTCTGAGGAGGACTGGGACAGGAAGCCTGTCACCCCCACACAATGGGAGGAAGGAGCGGCTAGCCGCCCCACACACTTTGGTTTTAGCAGCGGGGGAAGGGTGTGTGTGTGTGTGTGTGTGTGTGTGTGTTGAGAGGTGGCCATGGCCTGGAACACCTGTCTGTCCACACACACTCACACACCCTCCCCACCTCCTCTACTCACCCCTTGACCCCCCTCCCACCACCACACACACACACACACACACACACACACACACACACACACACACACACACACACACACACACACTCCTGCACACCCTAGCTCATAGCTATTTTCAAAACAGTAACACTAAAGCTGGAAACGTTGTGAAATGTAGCCCCGCCTCTAGTCTTACACCAGCCTATCAGAGCGGCCTCTAGTCTCAACACCGGCCTATCAGGGCTGCCAGGTTTCAGTCCTTCAGATTCAACCGTGTGATTGGCTGATGCAACCGAAGACGCCTAGTGCTTTTTTATTCTTATTTATTTTATTTAAGCACTGAACTGTATCTCAATTTATACCGTCACAGCGTGTCAAAACTTTATTAAATTTTTTACAAAACAAAAAATGTACAAACCCTTTTTAGTCGGGACAGCAGAGCACGGCAGATCTCTGTGGTTTTTGGGCGTCACACCTCTCACTAAGTGATCCGTCTGCCGCGGATATCTCTCCCCCGGGGTGATGGACTCCACCAGAGGGTCTCACCTCAGAGACGGTCTCTCTCCGGGCAGAATGTCTGGCAGCCTGAACGCTGTCGACTTAAACCAACAAGCTGAACGTCGTCATCCCAACACACAGGGACATCTGCACCCGCAGAACGAGAGAGAGAGAGAGGGGGGGGGGGTAGGGAGAGAGAGAGAGAGATAGATAGAAAGAGAGATAGGGAGAGAGAGATAAGGAGAGAGAGAGAGAGATGGGGAGAGAGAGAGAGGGAGAGATAGGGAGAGGAAGAGAGAGATGGAGAGAGAGAAAGATAGGGAGAGAGAGATAGGGAGAGAGAGAGATAGGGAGAGAGAGAGATGGGGAGAGAGAGAGATAGGGAGAGAGAGATGGGGAGAGAGAGAGAGATAGGGAGAGAGAGATGGGGAGAGAGAGAGATAGGGAGAGAGAGATGGGGAGAGAGAGAGATGGGGAGAGAGAGATGGGGAGAGAGAGAGATAGGGAGAGAGAGATGGGGAGAGAGAGAGAGATAGGGAGAGAGAGATGGGGAGAGAGAGAGATAGGGAGAGAGAGATGGGGAGAGAGAGAGATGGGGAGAGAGAGATGGGGAGAGAGAGATGGGGAGAGAGAGATGGGGAGAGAGAGAGAGAGAGATAGGGAGAGAGAGATGGGGAGAGAGAGAGGGAGAGAGAGGGGGAGAGAGAGGGGGGGAGAGGAAGAGACAGAGATACAGCAGGGAGAAAGAGAGGGAGAGAGAAATAGGGAGCAAGAGAGAGAGCGAGAGAGAAATAGGGAGAGAGAGAGCGAGAGAGACAGAAAGAGAGTGAGAGAGAGAGGCATTCTACGATGCCGTAATTAAAGAACTCGGGCTGTCCTGACACTGGGTCACAACTTGGTGTGTGTGTGTGTGTGTGTGTGTGTGTGTGTGTGTGTGTGTGTGTGTGGTGTGCGCGCTGCTAACTAGACTCAGGGGGCTTAGTGACACAAAGAGATGGCTAACCCTGGCTGTCCTGGCGCGCGGGGTCAACCATTACACCAGGGGGAGTGCTTGTTAAACCCAAAGAGCTTGATTGACCTCAGTGAAAATTAACAGCTCTCTCCAGATGAATCGAAGACTGTGTGCGTGGAATTTTAAAACCCCGTTTTACTGTCCGGCCGGTGGAGTATTGATTGCAGGTCCTTAAAGAGATTTCTGTTGCCGATGGAGAGCAGTTTTATAGGTATTTTATTTGAATAACTCAACTGTCTCCATCGACTACGACTGTTTACAGTAGCCCGCGCCTCGATTTCGGTGGCCATTTTGTATCTGAGGTTTCCAGTGAAAGCAAAGAAGTCACGATGACAAATTCACACAGAGGGATGCATTTCCGATGACAATGGAAACTGTTGGATGACTGTTCTCTGACGATGGCTACGATGAGGACTATTTCTCTCTCTCCCTCTCTTTCTCCCTACTGTATCTCTCTCTCCCTCTCCCCCCTCTCTCTCCCTATCTCTCTCTTCCTCTCCCTGTCTCTCTTTCTATCTCTCTCTCTCCCTATTTCTCTCTCTCCCTATTTCTCTCTCTCTCCCTACCCCCCCCCCCCCTCCTCTCTCTCTCTCCCTACCCCCCCCCCAAACAAACTTTTATTGTCATACAGTGGCTTTTACACAGCACACGGTGATGAGGCACCCACACACACACACAGACGCACACACACACACGGAGTCACAGTAGACTACACACACACACGGAGTGACAGTAGACTCCACCGACGCCATTTTCCCGCGCTCTTAACCCTCGCGAGGCGCTCGGGACGACTAACCCCCGCGAACGCTGCGTTTCTCTGCCTCCTCCTCAGTGCTGCCCCCGGTGCTGGTGCCCAGGAACAGCGAGTTCAACGCCAAGCACAGCATGCTGCCGCGCTTCCGCGTGCCGCCGCACCCCGCCGAGCCCCACATGCCGCAGAACGCCACCTTCCCGGAGTCCTTCGCCCAGCAGGTGGGCACGCTGCAGCAGCAGGCCTTCCCGCCCGCCTCCCCCGGGAACAGCTACCCCGGCTCGCCAGGCAGCGGCAGCGGCGGAAGCAACGCCGCCTTCCCCCACTCGCCCGCCAGCACCGACCCGGGCAGCCCGTTCCAGATGCCGGGTGAGACGCCGGTGACTCCGCCCTCCGCTCGCCGGGAGGCGCTCTGATCAAAGAGCAGCGTGAATATGAGACCCGTAGAATCCTCCAGAACGCCTCGTATCCCGCCTTATGTGTTTGTATTTTGCTGTTCTTGCACGTTGTCTTCAGGACTAGACTATGCGCTTATTCATTTGTTTTAGAACGGAGATGCACTTGTGAGTTGTGGTCAGTGGTAGCACACTGACCGGCTACGTTAAATGCAATTATTGCAAGTAATGTATTGATGTGCTTACCGTGCCCCCCCCCCCCCGCCCCGTCCTGTTCCTGGGTCAGAGACCCCCCCGCCAGCCTACATGCCCCCGGAGGAGCAGATGACTCAGGACTGCCCCCAGCCCATGGACACCAACCTGCTGGCTCCGCCCCTGCCCCTGGAGATCAGCAACAGGCCAGGTAACCACGGCGACACTCAACAGCGGGTACATATATCACTTCCTGGTTTTCTTTTTCCGTGACCCGAGAGGAAGGAGCGCGTCCGGGCAGACGCGAACGCCAAACCGAACCGCCGTCCGTCCGCGGCCCGGGAAGACCAGCGCGCCCATCTCGCCGTCCGTGGGGAACGCCGCATCGCCCCCCCCCTCCCTCCCAGGGGGAGTTCAAAGCCTCCTCCAATTAAGGCCGGTCCGGGAGCAGCGTTTACGAGGCCCTTAAAAGCCTCCAACTGATCTCATCTCTGCCGGCGGTAATTACAGGAGGCTCGTTAAGAACCGCCGCCACTAATTACCTCCCACTTTTCTATCTGAAACGCCGCCTGCGATGCCACTCCCCCTGGTCTGCGGTTCCCACTACCGTGCGCTCAAGAGGCCGTTCCCTCGCACGTCTCAATGGTGCCAGTCTGCATTTATATACGGATCTGCTCTGACCACTTCACCGAGCCACTGCCCAGACACGGTATTCGGTCAGCGCGGTCTAGTTCCAAAGTGTTGACCTTCAGATATGATATCTTTCAAATAGAGTTCCGTTATTGAATGTGACACTATTTCAAATTTGGTTACATTGTTCCCAAAAAGCCTGGTCCAGCCCAGTTAGGAATCCACTCACTCACTAGATGATGACGGTATCCTACACACACACACACACACACACACACACGCCCACACGTACACACGCACGCACAAACACACACACACACACGCATACAGAAACCGAGGTGTCGTTGGCGGGAAGAGCCAACGCTGGAAGTGGCGTTTGGGGAGTTGGTCTCTCCCTCGTTCCCAAGCTGCATCCTGCCCCAGAGGGCGGGGGGAGGGGCGGGGGGTTCTGGGAACGGGGGTGAGAAAAGACCAAACACACCTGCTGGCCAGGACCACGCTGGCGCAGGAAGCGGGGGAGAACGCGTTCAGATAAACAGGATCCGTGCCCGGCCCAGATGGCACGCGGCCAGCCTGGCGCGCCCCCGGGATACCGCGGCCGCTCAGAGGGGCGCAGGGGGGTGGGGGGGGGGGGGGCGGGGGCGGGGACCTCTGTCGATTGGGCGCTCACCGGCCGCGTCGCTCGATAAGGAGTCTGGCCCCCCCGACCGCCACGGTCCGGACCTCAGGGGCCGGGTCTGTCCGCATTGATTTGGGCTCAGCGTGGAAAATATGACCCAGTGGCCTCAAAGGGCTCTCGTGTGTGTGTGTGTTTGTGTGAAACCATTTTATGTGTCACGGAAGACATTTTGTGAAATTCCTTCCTCCATCAAAGAAGTGTGTGTGTGTGTGTGTGTGTGTGTGTGTGTGTGTGTGTGTGTGTTTGCCTGCAGATGTGTGCAGAAATGCACACAGACACGGGTGTGTGCTCTCAAATAGTTTGTGTGTAAGTGTGTATATCTTACCGCGCACGTGTGTGTGTTTCCTGTGCAGATGTGCAGCCCGTGGCCTACGAGGAGCCCAAACACTGGTGCTCCATCGTGTACTACGAGCTGAACAACCGCGTGGGCGAGGCCTTCCAGGCGTCCTCCACCAGCGTGCTGGTAGACGGCTTCACCGACCCGTCCAACAACCGCAACCGCTTCTGCCTGGGCCTGCTGTCCAACGTCAACCGCAACTCCACCATCGAGAACACCCGGCGGCACATCGGCAAAGGTAGGGGCGCCACGACCGCACCACGACCGCACCATGACCGCATCACGACCGCATCACGACCGCACCGCCACCGCACCACGACCGCACCACGACCGTACCGCCACCGCACCACGACCGCATCACGACCGCACCGCCACCGCACCACGACCGCACCGCCACCGCACCACGACCGCACCACGACCGCACCGCCACCGCACCACGACCGCACCACGACCGCACCACGACCGTACCGCCACCGCACCACGACCGCATCACGACCGCACCGCCACCGCACCACGACCGTACCGCCACCGCACCACGACCGCACCACGACCGCACCACGACCGTACCGCCACCGCACCACGACCGTACCGCCACCGCACCACGACCGCATCACGACCGTACCGCCACCGCACCACGACCGTACCGCCACCGCACCACGACCGCATCACGACCGTACCGCCACCGCACCACGACCGCATCACGACCGCACCGCCACCGCACCACGACCGTACCGCCACCGCACCACGACCGCACCACGACCGCACCATGACCGCACCACGACCGCACCTCGACTGTACCACGCCACACGATCGACTGGGTCGATGGCCGCGATCCAGACGGGTCAGGAACAAAGCGCTGTGTCTGGGAGAGCAGGACAATGGAAGAACATAGAGTCAGCTGTTTGGATATTGACCCTGGGTGTTTAGGGTTCATATTCATGCTTGTGAGGCTTAATCCGTTTGATATTGACAAACGATTCTCTCCGGCCGCAACATTTCACTACAGTACAGTACAGTCCATGTCAGCGGTCTCAAACTCAAATGGGCTTGCACTGCTGGCATCGTCAACTCATAGGAGGGCCTCCTCAATGTCAACTTCAAGTACTACTAACTATAAGAAAGTGCAATATTTCTGAAAATGTCATTTTTCATTTCCATAACTAGACTCACAAGTCAGTCTCTAAATGATATCATAATCATACAAATTCAAACTGGTTTCTATACATTTTAATATATTTTAACAGTTAATGCTTATCTTGTTTCCTTACTTTTATTTTATCTTGAATAGCCTACATTTGAACATCACTACTGTAAGCCTGCCCTGGACCTTGCATTTATTAAAGTTGAAGTTTGTTTCCATTTCTTGCCAGACACTTGAATATATTTGGAGGCTACTACTCTATTTCTTGCCAGGCACTTATCTTGAAAGACTGAGACGTTCGCCCTCTCAGCTGTGGCTCGTTTTTCCCTCTCGTCTTCCTATGACACTGTTCTCCATGTTTAGTAATGAATAGCTCCTGACATTATATTCCTTTAGAACGGCAACTTGTTTCCTGCATATCAGGCAGGTAGCATTTCCATTGAACTCCACAAAAAATACTGCAATGTCCATCTTTCTTGAAACTGTCTGTGTTCCTAACGTTAGTTAACCATGAAAACAGCCTCTCGGTGGCGAGCTGCATTCCGTTCATAGTTCATAGTCGTGTCTGGATTGATTGCACCTGTGACTGTATGCAGCATTCACCTCACACGCTGCGCACAATAACAGAATTTCGCCCCACGTTTGAGCGACTTGAATTTTGTATTGTAGGCCTGCCTGCTGGCGCCGTGGACATCATGTCCCAGGCCGGATGGAGGGGTGGGGCGGGCCGGGAGTTTGACACCCTTGCTCTATATATGTATACCATTCAGTACAGCCTACAGTATATATACACACCATTCAGTACAGCCTACAGTATATATATATACACACCATTCAGTACAGCCTACAGTATATATATATATACACACCATTCAGTACAGCCTACAGTATATATATATATACACACCATTCAGTACAGCCTACAGTATATATATATATACACACACCATTCAGTACAGCCTATATATATTTTACACACCATTCAGTACAGCCTACAGTATATATATATATATATATATACACACCATTCAGTACAGCCTACAGTATATATATATATATATACACACCATTCAGTACAGCCTACAGTATATATATATATACACACCATTCAGTACAGCCTACAGTATATATATATATACACACCATTCAGTACAGCCTACAGTATATATATATATATACACACCATTCAGTACAGCCTACAGTATATATTATATATATATATATATATATATATATATATATATATATATACACACACACCATTCAGTACAGTCTATGTATATGTATATACATATATACTGTATATACCATTCAGTACAGTCTCTCTCTCTCTCGCTCTCTCTCTCTCTGTCTCTCTCTATATATATATATACCATATATACCATTCAGTACAGTCTATATATTTATATACTTTTGTAATAAATTGCAATTCTCTCGTTCCTCTCCTCCCCTCTCCTCCCTTCCCCTCCCCTCCCCTCCCCTCCCCTCCCCTCCCCTCCCCTCCCCTCCCCTCCCTCCCCTCCTCCCCTCCTCTCCTCTCCTCTCCTCTCCTCTCCTCTCCTCTCCTCTCCTCTCCTCTCCTCTCCTCTCCTCTCCCCTCTCCTCTCCTCTCCTCTCCTCTCCTCTCCTCTCCTCTCCTCTCCTCTCCTCTCCTCTCCTCTCCTCTCCTCTCCTCTCCTCTCCTCTCCTCTCCTCTCCTCTCCCCTCCCCTCCCCTCCCCTCCCCTCCCCTCCCCTCCCCTCCCCTCCTCCTCTCCCAGGAGTGCACCTGTACTACGTGGGGGGGGAGGTGTATGCCGAGTGTCTGAGCGACAGCAGCATCTTCGTCCAGAGCCGCAACTGCAACTACCACCACGGCTTCCACCCCACCACCGTCTGCAAGATCCCCAGCGGCTGCAGCCTGAAGATCTTCAACAACCAGGAGTTCGCCGAGCTGCTGGCCCAGTCCGTCAACCACGGCTTCGAGGCCGTCTACGAGCTCACCAAGATGTGCACCATCCGCATGAGCTTCGTGAAGGTAAGCAGGGCCCGTGATCAGGCCCGCGCTGAGAGCCAGGGTAGTTTAAGGACAGGTTGTTATTTGCGGTTACGTGTCGCTAGTTTGGTTAGGATTAACCGCGACTTGTTATTTAGTCATCGTTTCGGGACCTCGAGGGTCTTTTTTGGCCACGCGCGACGTGAGTGAGGGGCGACGCAGCACACACACACACACACACACACACACACACACACGTCTTCGGCGGTCGCCGGTGGACATTGTTCCCTGCATTTCTCCCATCCAAGCCGTCCTCCTCCAGGGGCAGCCAGGAGCAGTGGGCAGCCATGGTTCATGACGCCCGGGGACCAAGTCCAAGAGCTCAGTCCAGGTCCTGGTCAGGGACCGGACTGAAGAGCATCTGTTCATCTGCGTGTTTACCTATTGGGTTCTTTGGGAGGAGAACCTTGCGGACACAGGGAGAACATGCAAAGCAGAACAACGCGAAGCAGGAGCGTCCTTCACATTATTTAGGGCAGCGGTATCTGTAGGCGGAGCAGCTGTCTGGGAATCGGAAAGTTGCCAGTTCGATTCCAGCTCCTCCCGGCTGTGCCCTTGGGCAAGGCACTAAACCTCGAATCAAAGTCAGTTAAAGTAATCTGTATTTGTCACGTACTTCATCATACAGGTACAGCGAGTAGTGAAACGTTCCCCTGTTAGCTAGTCTAGTTACCTAGACTGTGCACACACTAATAATAATTATATATAATTAATATAACTTAAGACAGGTAAAAAATCTAAGAGGAATTGCTCCCAATGAGCAGGCTGGTACCTTGCATGGCAGCTGCCGCCATCGGTGTGTGAATGTGTGCATGCATGGGTGAATGAGAGAGGCCACTGTAAAGCTCTCTGGACCGACCGCTCTTCCTCTCTTGCGCCCTCAGGGCTGGGGAGCGGAGTACCACCGGCAGGACGTGACCAGCACCCCCTGCTGGATCGAGATCCACCTGCATGGCCCCCTGCAGTGGCTGGACAAGGTGCTCACCCAGATGGGCTCCCCCCACAACCCCATCTCCTCGGTGTCCTAGACCCAGACACCCACCTCCACCTCCCCCCCCCCACTCCCCCCGGGGCCCGCCGCCGTCCCCGCCCAGCGCTCCTGGGTTGTTGTTTTATTTTGGGGTTCCAGCGGAGGGGGGGGGGGGGGGGGGGTCTGATCCCATGCGCCCGTCTGTGGTTTCTGAAAAAAACTTCCTCCGTTTATGACGGCGAGATTGGGGCGACATTGGGGTTTGGGACCAGACTAAAGGGGTTGGGTTTGTTTGTTGTGGGTGGGAGGGGGGGGTTGTTATCTACTTGAAGGATGTCTGAATTGGGCACATGAGCAGACTGGTGGAAGGCGGGGCGAGGCGCGAGTGTGAACCACCTGGAAGATACTTGATCTTTGTGACCAACTGTAATAATCACACCATCATACTCACCGTGAACGCAAGTACAGTCTCCTCCCTGATCCTGCTCCCACTGTCTCTCTCTCTCTCTCTCTCTCTCTCTCTCTCTCTCTCTCTCTCGCCACCTGTTTCCTCCTCTTCCCTCGTTCCTAGTTTACATCCCAGTATTCCGTTGGAAAACCCAAAAGGTTCCCGCGGGTCGTTCCAATAATAAACGCGTACGGGGTTGTGGGAGAGGGTCGTCGGGGGCGACCAACGCAAAGTAGATCCTCGTAGAGCAGTTATGTTTCTGATGAACATATTTAGAACGTTTCAGAAGAGGTCAGTAATCCTCCCCGAGCTGTCATGGCCTTGTTCTGTTTTAGGTTTGACATACAGAAATATTGTAGCAAAAGATTCAGCTGAAATCCCTTTTATGACAAAAATCTCATCACGAGAGACCAGGAAGAGGCTTTGGCCCGAGGGGGGGCGCTAGAAGGTGTCAGAAAATAAAAAATAAAACGTATAAATATTGTTGCTCATCTTGTGTTCAACTGAATTAAAAAAAAAAGATTTTAGTGTTTTAGGTATACTCACCATTAGAGTATGTGCTGTGCAGTCTGTTTTTGCAAAAGTGTAGTTTGGTTAGCCTAGCATTAGCATTAGCCTAGCCTCGATAACGACTGGTAGATAAGAACGACACTGAGCAGATTTGAGACACAGACCTAGTTTGTCCCTTGCTGTTTGTGGTACAGCAGAATGAAACCGTGTCAATTGCCGAGTCCATGTTTTGAAGAAATGGATATGGATCCATCTCACTTCTCCGTGCTCCTATTTCAGTGACTCAGTGAAAAACGTGTAAAAAGAAACCATGCATTTTATTTTGTTTGCCTGGGCATATTTGGATATTTTTTTAAGTTGTTGTTTACTGAAAAAGTGCACTATCAGTTACATTGCCAAGTTACTGATGGGCCTAATATGAATTTATCATTTTATAAAATGCAGACTATTGTTGCCTTTCAGCTCTTTATACTTAGAGAAGTCCCATCCGCTATTAAACTGTTGTATTCTTGTTTTTGTATTTTTGGACGTGTCGCTGTTTTTATGTGCACTTTCACAGATCGCCTCTTTTCTTCGTTGTGTTTTTCTTTGTGCTGTTTTTGCTGAGCAGTAAGAAAGCTCCCAGGAAGCAGTTTTATTCCATGAATATCAAGTCTCTACTGGAAGATTCAATAAAGTTGTTTCATTAACTGCGGGCTCCTCTTTAGTCTTTTGTGTGTGTGTGTGTGTGTGCGCGCATGTGTCTACGTGTTTTACTATACTTGCAACTGTCCTCACAAAGATAGTTCAATCAATCAACCAATCAAAGCTTTATTTGTATAGCACATTTTATACCCAGAGGCAACACAATGCCAATCTAGTTGAGTGTGTCTTACCACGGAGTAAACACAGAATCCATGACGGGCTTCGGCCTAAAGGCACATAAACGTTTAAGATCCTCTTTTTTGGTTGACCAAAATATACAGTATACTGATATATAGATATATACCAGATAGGCTGTCCTGTAATACAGATAGACTGTTCTGTATACCAGATAGACTGTCCTATATACCAGATAGACTGTTCTATATACCAGATAGACTGTTCTATATACCAGATAGACTGTTCTATATACCAGATAGACTGTTCTATATACCAGATAGACTGTTCTATATACCAGATAGACTGTCCTATATACCAGATAGACTGTCCTATATACCAGATAGACTGTCCTATATACCAGATAGACTGTTCTATATACCAGATAGACTGTTCTATATACCAGATAGACTGTTCTATATACCAGATAGACTGTCCTATATACCAGATAGACTGTCCTATATACCAGATAGACTGTTCTATATACCAGGTAGACTGTCCTATATACCAGATAGACTGTCCTATATACCAGATAGACTGTTCTATATACCAGATAGACTGTTCTATATACCAGATAGACTGTTCTATATACCAGATATACTGTTATATATACCAGATAGACTGTCCTATATACCAGATAGACTGTTCTATATACCAGATAGACTGTCCTATATACCAGATAGACTGTCCTATATACCAGATAGACTGTTCTATATACCAGATAGACTGTCCTATATACCAGATAGACTGTCCTATATACCAGATAGATTGTTCTATATACCAGATAGACTGTTCTATATACCAGATAGACTGTTCTATATACCAGATAGACTGTCCTATATACCAGATAGACTGTCCTATATACCAGATAGACTGTTCTATATACCAGGTAGACTGTCCTGTAATACAGATAGACTGTTCTATATACCAGATAGACTGTCCTATATACCAGATAGACTGTTCTATATACCAGGTAGACTGTTCTATATACCAGATAGACTGTTCTATATACCAGATAGACTGTTCTATATACCAGATAGACTGTCCTATATACCAGATAGACTGTCCTATATACCAGATAGACTGTTCTATATACCAGGTAGACTGTTCTGTATACCAGATAGACTGTCCTATATACCAGATAGAGTGTTCTATATACCAGATAGACTGTCCTATATACCAGATAGACTGTCCTATATACCAGATAGACTGTCCTATATACCAGATAGACTGTTCTATATACCAGATAGACTGTTCTATATACCAGATAGACTGTCCTATATACCAGATAGACTGTTCTATATACCAGATAGACTGTTCTATATACCAGATAGACTGTTCTATATACCAGATAGACTGTTCTATATACCAGATAGACTGTCCTATATACCAGATAGACTGTCCTATATACCAGATAGACTGTCCTATATACCAGATAGACTGTCCTATATACCAGATAGACTGTCCTATATACCAGATAGACTGTTCTATATACCAGATAGACTGTTCTATATACCAGATATACCAGATAGACTGTTCTATATACCAGATAGACTGTCCTATATACCAGATAGATTGTTCTATATACCAGATAGACTGTTCTATATACCAGATAGACTGTTCTATATACCAGATAGACTGTCCTATATACCAGATAGACTGTTCTATATACCAGATAGACTGTTCTATATACCAGATAGACTGTTCTATATACCAGATAGACTGTTCTATATACCAGATAGACTGTTCTATATACCAGGTAGACTGTTCTATATACCAGATAGACTGTTCTATATACCAGATAGACTGTTCTATATACCAGATAGACTGTCCTATATACCAGATAGACTGTCCTATATACCAGATAGACTGTTCTATATACCAGATAGACTGTCCTATATACCAGATAGACTGTCCTATATACCAGATAGACTGTTCTATATACCAGATAGACTGTCCTATATACCAGATAGACTGTTCTATATACCAGATAGACTGTTCTATATACCAGATAGACTGTTCTATATACCAGATAGACTGTCCTATATACCAGATAGACTGTCCTATATACCAGATAGACTGTTCTATATACCAGATAGACTGTTCTATATACCAGATAGACTGTTCTATATACCAGATAGACTGTTCTACACACTCGGTCATGAGGCTTGAATATTCACCTTCACACACAAAAGGAGATTGCAAACACAACAAATTCATGGTTTTCAAGGACAAAAGGACATAATATTACCAGAACAAGAGAAACAACAATAAGCCTACAATATTGGTCAAACTATTTGTCATCTCCCTCCCATCCCCTCTATGACGAGCTGTGGCAGATGGGGAGCACCTTGAGCCACCGGCTCCTCCCACCTACATGACATTACCTTACAGTCATTTTGCATTTTATCCATAAATAATTGCATTTAACGTAGGAAGTCAGTGTACTACTATTCGCCAGAACTCACAAGTGCATCTCCTTTCAAAACAAGAGCAGACTAAGAGCATCAGCTAGTGCTAAAGCCAAAGTGCTTGAGTAGCAAAATAAAAATATGATAGATGCTTAAGAGGGAGGATCGTGGAAGTACTTCTTGAAGAGATGAGTTTTGAGCCTGCGATGAAAGATGGGCAGTGACTCTGCTGTCCTGACGTCAGTGGGCAGCTCATTCCACCACTGCGGGGCCAGGACAGAGAAGAGCCATGACTGTGTTGATCGACCGCAGGAGCCTCGGAGTGACGGGGCAACCAGTCGCCCTGAGGTAGCAGAGCGTAGTGTAAGGTTGGGGGGGTGGGGTGTAGGGTTTGATCACTGTTTTTTGCTTCCCTCTGGAATATGTAGGGGTGGGATGTCTGCCCACCTCCCTTGTTCTCTGTAAAGCGCATTGTGTTGCCTCTGGGTATGAAATGCGCTTTATAAATAAAGCTTTGATTGATTGATTGATTGATTGATTGATTGATCATGGCCTGGAGGTAGGAGGGGGCTGTTCCTTGCATTGTCCTGTAGACTAGTACCAGAGTTTTAAACTGGATGTGAGCCGCTACACGGAGCCAGTGTAGGGAACGGAGAAGGGAAGTTGTGCTTCAGAGGTTTAATGGCTGACGCCAGGGACCCAACAAGCGGGGAGTTGCAGTAGTCCAGGCGGGAGATGAGCAGAGCCTGGATGAGCGCCTGCGCCGTTTCGTCAGTGAGGAAAGGATGAATCCTCCTAGGTGCAGAACAGAGCGGTTCAGGCGTTCTTTTGAGCCAGCGGCCATCAGACCATAGCAGTGCCTGAGTGGTCCTGAGTATTGTGGATGTGTGCATGTATGTATGTGTGTGTGTGTGTGTGTATGTGTGTATGTATGTATGTATGTGTGTGTGTGTGTGTGTGTGTGTGTGTGTGTGTGTGTGTATGTGTGTATGTATGTATGTATGTATGTATGTGTGTGTGTGTGTGTGTATGTATGTATGTTTGTGTGTGTATGTATGTGTGTATGTATGTATGTATGTGTGTATGTGTGTATGTATGTGTGTATTTACTGTATGTATGTGTGTGTGTGTGTAATTATACATATTTATACATATATATATATTTATATATAACTATTAAACATTCTGTATGTATGCATGTCTGTCATATTTTATGCATACTGTAGGTTATATATATATTCCTAGTTCTGTCTTTTATGTATATTCACTACTTTGTATATTCTGCATTCCAATCTATGCTGTAGCCTATTAAAGTTCAGTCAATCAATCAATCTATCTATCTATCTATCTATCTATCTATCTATCTCTCTCTCTCTCTCTCTCTCTCTCTCTCTCTCTCTCTCTCTCATGACTGTTGAACTGGTATTTGCTGCCACCTACTGTTTATTTGGTAAAGCGTGCTTGAAAGGGGCGGTATCCCTACGTCACAGGAAATAGGAAGTTAGTGGTACAGCATAGCACAGGAGGTCAACGTGAAAACGTCTTCTACAGTAAACACTAACTAATACACTCTAATTAATTCATATAACAATGTGTCATTTAGTCATAGTTAAGGAAAATCACCTCTACTTGCTATGAATTCAGCAGGCCTGGTTTTGCGCAACTATAGGTAAGATGTGAATGTTGTTTGCTGTGCTCGAATTAGCCACTGTATGCAGTTGTGTAACTGCAAATTATCTATGAATCAATGAATGCCAGTGTGCATGTTTACTTAATTCAGTCAGTTAGTCAGACAGATTGTTACGACAGACATCTTTTGGTTTTCCACTGTCGCGCTATATTGCAGGCATTGAAATAGATAGGCTAGATTAAACGCGTTAGCCCATTCATGTACATCTATGAAAAACCTCACATTTACTGTAGCCTAAATGTATGTAGAACCATATATAGCCTCACTAACGTTGTGTGTGTACCATAGAAGGACTTGCATAGCACAAGCACATCTGTAAGTGAAACATAATAACAAATATATTTGTTATGTTTCACTTACAGACTTTCTTGTGCTATGCAAGTCCTCTGTGCAACAACCATCCAGTCAAAAATCCTCATGTAAAAATGTACTTGGAAAATAAACCTGATTATGATTCTGAAATGTAACTTTGTACTAGGCCTATGCCAATGAATGCTATTGCTATCTCACCTTGAATGTGTTGTACACACACACACACACACCAATACACACACACACACACACACACACATGCCTGTCTTGCCTCCTCCAGCACACCCTAACCCCCGCCGCTGCCGATCAAACATGGGTCCCTCCCGGCTCCTCCCCCTCGCCCAGCGCCTGGGCGCCGCCGCCCTCACCCCCTCACGGCCTCTCGCCCCGCCCCCCTGGGCCCGACGCCTCCTCCAGGTGGCGCCCTCCCCCGTCCGCACCAGCGCCCCGCATCGGACCTCTTTCCCCGGGCGTCCCCGGCAGCACGCCAGGGGGCTGGGCGTGGAGGCGGCCCCGGACCGGCACTCGGCGGAGCTCAGCGACCCGGAGAAGAGGCTGCTGGACCGGCTGTACGACGGGCTGATCCGGGGTCAGCGGGCCTCGCTGGCCGAGTCCATCACCCTGGTGGAGACGCAGCACCCCAGGAAGAAGGAGCTGGCCCAGGAGCTGCTGCAGAGGGTGCTGGCCTATCAGAGGGAGCAGGAGAGACGCCGCGGAGGGAAGCCTACCGCCTTCAGAGTGGGTGAGTAGTAGTAGGGAGGTTCAGGTCTTTAGAGTGGGTGAGTAGTAGTAGTGAGGTTCAGGTCTTCAGAGTGGGTGAGTAGTAGTGAGGTTCAGGTCTTCAGAGTGGGTGAGTAGTAGTAGGGATGTTTAGGTCTTCAGAGTGGGTGAGTAGTTGTAGTGAGCTTCAGGTCTTCAGAGTGGGTGAGTAGTAGTAATGAGGTTTAGGTCTTCAGAGTTGGTGAGTAGTAGTAGGGAGGTTTAGGTCTTTAGAGTGGGTGAGTAGTAGTGAGGAGGTTTAGGTCTTCAGAGTGGGTGAGTAGTAGTAGGGAGGTTTAGGTCTTCAGAGTTGGTGAGTAGTAGTAGGGAGGTTTAGGTCTTCAGAGTGGGTGAGTAGTAGTGAGGAGGTTTAGGTCTTCAGAGTGGGTGAGTAGTAGTAGGGAGGTTTAGGTCTTCAGAGTGGGTGAGTAGTAGTAGTGAGCTTCAGGTCTTCAGAGTGGGTGAGTAGTAGTGAGGTTTAGGTCTTCAGAGTGGGTGAGTAGTAGTAGGGAGGTTTAGGTCTTCAGAGTGGGTGAGTAGTAGTAGGGAGGTTTAGGTCTTCAGAGTGGGTGAGTAGTAGTGAGGAGGTTTAGGTCTTCAGAGTGGGTGAGTAGTAGTGAGGAGGTTTAGGTCTTCAGAGTGGGTGAGTAGTAGTAGGGAGGTTTAGGTCTTCAGAGTTGGTGAGTAGTAGTGAGGTTCAGGTCTTCAGAGTGGGTGAGTAGTAGTAGTGAGGAGGTTTAGGTCTTCAGAGTGGGTGAGTAGTAGTAGTAGTGAGGTTTAGGTCTTCAGAGTGGGTGAGTAGTAGTGAGGAGGTTTAGGTCTTCAGAGTGGGTGAGTAGTAGTGAGGAGGTTTAGGTCTTCAGAGTGGGTGAGTAGTAGTAGTGAGGAGGTTTAGGTCTTCAGAGTGGGTGAGTAGTAGTAGTGAGGAGGTTTAGGTCTTCAGAGTGGGTGAGTGGTGAGGTTTAGGTCTTCAGAGTGGGTGAGTAGTAGTAGGGAGGTTTAGGTCTTCAGAGTGGGTGAGTAGTAGTAGTAGTAGTGAGGTTTAGGTCTTCAGAGTGGGTGAGTAGTAGTAGGGAGGTTTAGGTCTTCAGAGTGGGTGAGTAGTAGTAGTAATGAGGTTTAGGTCTTCAGAGTGGGTGAGTAGTAGTGAGGAGGTTTAGGTCTTCAGAGTGGGTGAGTAGTAGTGAGGAGGTTTAGGTCTTCAGAGTGGGTGAGTAGTAGTGAGGAGGTTTAGGTCTTCAGAGTGGGTGAGTAGAAGTAGGGAGGTTTAGGTCTTCAGAGTGGGTGAGTAGTAGTAGTAGGGAGGTTTAGGTCTTCAGAGTGGGTGAGTAGTAGTAGGGAGGTTTAGGTCTTCAGAGTGGGTGAGTAGTAGTAGTGAGGAGGTTTAGGTCTTCAGAGTGGGTGAGTCGCAGGGCGGTTCAGATGACAGCGCCAGGCATGCATAATAGATAGATGGCTGTTCCTGGGAAGAACAGTCCGCTGACATGATAACCAAACCCATTTGAACAGATTAGGTAGTGGTCAATGGGATTCATGTGTTGGCGTTTAACACAGGAAGTTATGTGTTGGAAGGTCAATTGTGTGTTTATCATTGGTTTATTTCACTGGAGTAATACGAATCACTGTAACCTGAATTAACGCACATTAGGCATATACTTGCTGTCTGTCTGTGTTTGTGTGTGTGTGTGTGTGTGTGTGTGTGTGTGTGTCTGTCTGTCTGTGTTTGTGTGTTTGTGTGTGTCTGTGTGTGTGTGTCCGTGCGTGCGTGCGTGCGCGTGTGCGTGCAGGTCTGTCGGGGCCGCCGGGCGCTGGGAAGTCCTCGTTCATCGAGGTCGTGGGGAAGATGCTCACAGGACAAGGACACAAGGTCTCGGTCCTGGCCGTGGACCCCTCCTCCTGCACCACAGGAGGTACCGCGCTAACGCTCGCAAGGTTCAGAGGTCAAAGGCCTCACTGTCATCAGCGTCGGGCAGCATAAGGACGACCCACCACTTCGTTCTCATCCATTCAGTTTCAGTGCAGTTAACTCATCAAGTGTTGCGTCATACTGTTTTTGGGACTTAAAGGTGCAGTCTGCGGTTTGGCTCAGAAGCACTTTTTGTTATATTTTTTGTAATTCTAATTACATCCCCACAGCAATCAGTAAATAAAGTGCTCTGACACTAAAATGAAATAAATCCGTCGCAGGGCTGTAATAAGTGTGTATAATTATTTTGAGTTGCTAACTTACCTGCGTGCCTACTGTACCTACCTGCCTAGCGAGGGTCATTTGTTTTCTTTCCAATCTTTCCAAAGAAAGAATCCGAAAAAGAACAGGAAATCACAAACCACATACTGCACCTTTAAGAGTGCACATGTAGGCCCGTGAGGCGCTTTGGGAGGAAGTAGAGTTTCATGGAAATGCTTTGGTGTCGCAGCTAAATCCTTCCCCCCCCTCTCTCTCCTTCTTCAGGGTCCCTGATGGGGGACAAGACCCGCATGACGGAGCTCTCCAGGGACATGAGCGCCTTCATACGCCCCTCCCCCACCTCCGGCACGCTGGGCGGGGTCACCCGGACCACCAACGAGGCCATCGTGCTGTGCGAGGGGGCGGGGTACGACGTCGTCCTCGTGGAGACCGTCGGTAAGGACCGGAGAAGTCCTCGGGCTGTTTGTTTACCCTTGGTCAATACATAGAGATTATTCAGCCATCATAGCCGAGCATGCTGGTCCATAGGGAGGCGACACGTAGCTCGGGAGGTAGGGCGGTCGTCTGGGGATCGCAAGGTCCCAAGTTCCATCCCGGTTGACGAAGTGTCCTTGAGCAAGAACACTGACCCCCAAAAGCAGTACCTAGTACTGTCACCTCACAGCAAGAAGGTCTGTGGTTGGCCCCCGGGGGGGAGAGAAGTTTCATCGGTGGATGCCCCAGCCATTTTGTGTGTGTGTGTGTGTGTGTGTGTGTGTGTGTGTGTGTGTGTGTGTGTGTGTGTGTGTTTCGCCGCCTACACCGTGTGATGTGCCACCTCTCACCGTGTAAAGAGGTTTGTTGACAAATAAAGATGTTTGTTGTTGTTGTTGTTGTTGTTGGCGTCCCCAGGCGTGGGCCAGTCTGAGTTTGCGGTAGCGGACATGGTGGACATGTTCGTGCTGCTGATCCCGCCAGCAGGGGGCGACGAACTCCAGGTTAGTAGCCAGCTGGTCTGTTCTCCATCTCTCCTCCTCCTCCTCTCTTCCTCCCTCGTTCTCTCCAGGGGCCTCATTTATCAAAGAGCGTGTAAATTCAGGTGTAAAAGAGGGCGTACGACGAAAACGCGGAAAATGCGAAATGTAGCGTACGACGAGAATATTTACACGCTTTTCGGATCTATCAAAAATGTCGTATGCCCTTTTCTGCACGGGAAATCCGAGACCGGCGGGGAAGAGAGCGTACGCGCACGCGCCCCGTGTTCCGCCCCCTCCACGCCCTAATCCAACCATATATGGTCAAAACCATGAGTGGCCAAACGTGGTTTCCCGGAAGGAACCGGCTTAAAAAGGTAGCGTGGAGCACCCAGGCGGGACAATGAAACATGGAACGAAGAGCTAAGAAGAGGAACTTCTCGGAGACGGAGGTGCATGTGCTTGTTGGTGAGGTCCACGCGAGGAAGACAATCCTCTTCGGAAGGTATTAATAGCCTACCTTTGTCTGTTTGCTCCTACAGCTTAGTAGCCTACTTTAGCTACGTTTTGTGCATCTAGGATTTGGCATACACGGACATACTGTAACATGTGGCTGTGAGGAAAGGAAAAATTCTGTGGTAGGCTATGATTAAATTAGGACCAAAAACAGGGAACAATAACGCAGATGACCACTTCATAATGTTAGAACACATTAAACATTTTCCCCTCTGGGAAATTAAGACTCATCTAAATCACCCGGTAAATCACAGCATTTATTTGACTGCCAACAGAAAAACATATCAAATGAATATGGCTGCACAATGAAATGTTAAATGCATAATCAAGTTCACAGACAAACTCAAAGAAAATGATTGAAATTGTTTCTCCAGACTCTGACGTGGGGTGGGACTCAGAGGAGGGGGAGTCTGCAGTGGTCCTGGACCTGACGGTCGTGCCCCCGCGAGTTGTAGCCTCCACCTCCAGCGCGCCGGCCTCCACCTTCTTATCAGCTTTGAATATATATCTTGGCAAACATAACACGGGATGATGTACAAGGAGGGGACAGATACCTAGTGAAAGTAGCCTACTATTGGTTGCTAGTAAAAAGACAATAACGAGGGCTTGGTATAAGGTGGGACCCCCAACCAAGGAGCAGTGGCTGGGTGTTGTGGAGGAGATGTATGTTAGGGAGAGGTTCACGCATGCATTGAGGATGCAGGAAGGAAAGTTAGAAGGGAGATGGGAAAAATGGATGGATTATAGAAGGAAGTGTGATGATACCACTAATATTAAAATTGTCATATTTGAGTAAGAAAAAAAAGCTGCATGGATGGAAGTACCCATAAGCTGTTATTGTAAGTTTTTATGTTTTATTGTATTGTCGTTGTATGGATGGAAAATGCTAATAAAGATTAAAGTAAATAAGACAAAGAATATGTATCTTGGCTATGCACACACCAATAAGCCAGCCGTCACGCGCAGCGCCTGCCTCCAGTCTAGCCCTACCCTGCTGTGCGCCAGGATGAATGAGTCATGCGTGGAGCCAGGCCACCGTGCCACTACACTTGTGATGAGCATGTCGGCGTCACATATGATTTGGGTATTTATAGTGTGCACATTTTAGCGATTCACATAGACGTATTCATTCACTGATGGTGCCCTTATGTGGGTGCAGTCGCCATCGCCGTCACCTCTTTGGAGTTCTATCTCGGGCCAGTAGGCCGAGTAGCGCCGGATTCATTTAGGCTCGCATTACGCACAGGAGGACTGTCATTTATATGCTTACCAAAGAGCAAACAGGTCCACATGATCACATATTAATGACAATCTAATTGGTCAATTATTGCCGTTTGATGGAGTGCCTGCATTAGGTGTGTGACATATAGCGCGGAAAGGTTTGGGACAGCGCATAGGTTCCGTTTTGGGAACAAATCCATATCGGAGCATGAATGAGCCGGTTAGAGGACACGTCTAATCTTGCATTGCGATATATGTTTGTGCTGAATTGGCCTAGTAGCCTACATGATTGTGCGTTCATGAACTGTCGCTCTTATTCTCTCCGTCAAACATAGTAATTCACCGACGCACCACCTGCGTCGCCAGTTCCCCCTGTGTTCAAGAAGGGCGTAGAACACCGTGTAAATCGGTAGGACAAGCTGAGAGGTGTCCTACAAAAGCGCGGAGAAAGGCGACTAAATTTTCGCCCTTACGGCTTGATAAATCGCAATGTGGGGGGGGCAAATGGCGTACGCCTGAACTCGCGAAAAAGACCGTGTAAAAGAAGGCGTACCTCAATGATAAATGAGGCCCCTGGTGCTTTGCCGAGTTGATGGTTCCAGCTTCTGACGTCTGTCCTGACTCAAATTAGCCCGGTTGTTCTGTTAGTGATGATCTTGTCAGTGAGCAGGAGAGATGCATTTTGGGACCCCCGACTGCTCCCTTATCATTCAGATAGATTAGATGTCTAGACATCAGATTGAGCAGAACAGATGACTGTACCTGAACCCATTCAACCCCCTCACGCTCCTGTTTGAATCTCGATCCGTACCAAACCCATTTTCCCTGCAGACTTGTCTATTGGTAATTGAAAGCAATTGGGGTGAGTTTGATTTGCGTGTCATTTGTAACGTATGTAGCGTATGGGACCAGTCCACTTAGGTTAAAGGCAGTTTTACAACTAGGTTTTTAAACTAGTGGTGATGGAGGTGTGTCTAGTGATGGAGGTGTGTCTAGTGATGGAGGTGTGTCTAGTGATGGAGGTGTGTCTAGTGATGGAGGTGTAACTAGTGATGGAGGTGTGTCTAGTGATGGAGGTGTGTCTAGTGATGGAGGGGTGTCTAGTGATGGAGGTGTGACTAGTGATGGAGGTGTGTCTAGTGATGGAGGTGTGTCTAGTGATGGAGGTGTGTCTAGTGATGAAGTGTGTCTAGTGATGGAGGTGTAACTAGTGATGGAGGTGTGACTAGTGATGGAGGTGTGACTAGTGATGGAGGTGTGACTAGTGATGGAGGTGTGTCTAGTGATGGAGGTGTGACTAGTGATGGAGGTGTGTCTAGTGATGGAGGTGTGACTAGTGATGGAGGTGTGTCTAGTGATGGAGGTGTGACTAGTGATGGAGGTGTGTCTAGTGATGGAGGTGTGTCTAGTGATGGAGGTGTAACTAGTGGTGATGGAGGTGTGACTAGTGATGGAGGTGTGTCTAGTGTGACTAGTGATGGAGGTGTGTCTAGTGATGAAGTGTGTCTAGTGATGGAGGTGTGACTAGTGATGGAGGTGTGTCTAGTGATGGAGGTGTGTCTAGTGATGAAGTGTGTCTAGTGATGGAGGTGTGACTAGTGATGGAGGTGTGTCTAGTGTGACTAGTGATGGAGGTGTGTCTAGTGATGGAGGTGTGATTAGTGATGGAGGTGTGTCTAGTGATGGAGGTGTGTAGTGATGGAGGTGTGTCTATTGATGGAGGTGTAACTAGTGATGGAGGTGTGTCTAGTGATGGAGGTGTAACTAGTGATGGAGGTGTGTCTAGTGATGGAGGTGTGTCTAGTGATGGAGGTGTGTCTAGTGATGGAGGTGTGACTAGTGATGGAGGTGTGTCTAGTGATGGAGGTGTGACTAGTGATGGAGGTGTGTCTAGTGATGGAGGTGTGTCTAGTGATGGAGGTGTGTCTAGTGATGGAGGTGTGACTAGTGATGGAGGTGTGTCTAGTGATGGAGGTGTTTCTAGTGATGGAGGTGTGTCTAGTGTGACTAGTGATGGAGGTGTGTCTAGTGATGGAGGTGTGTCTAGTGATGGAGGTGTGTCTAGTGTGACTAGTGATGGAGGTGTGTCTAGTGTGATTAGTGATGGAGGTGTGACTAGTGGTGATGGAGGTGTTTCTAGTGATGGAGGTGTGTCTAGTGATGGAGGTGTGTCTAGTGATGGAGGTGTGTCTAGTGATGGAGGTGTAACTAGTGATGGAGGTGTGTCTAGTGATGGAGGTGTGACTAGTGATGGAGGTGTGTCTAGTGATGGAGGTGTTTCTAGTGATGGAGGTGTGTCTAGTGATGGAGGTGTGTCTAGTGATGGAGGTGTGTCTAGTGATGGAGGTGTGTCGAGTGATGGAGGTGTGACTAGTGATGGAGGTGTGTCTAGTGTGTCTAGTGATGGAGGTGTGTCTAGTGATGGAGGTGTGTCTAGTGATGGAGGTGTGTCTAGTGTGACTAGTGATGGAGGTGTGACTAGTGGTGATGGAGGTGTGTCTAGTGATGGAGGTGTGTCTAGTGATGGAGGTGTGTCTAGTGATGGAGGTGTGATTAGTGATGGAGGTGTGTCTAGTAATGGAGGTGTGTCTAGTGATGGAGGTGTGTCTAGTGATGGAGGTGTGTCTAGTGATGGAGGTGTTTCTAGTGATGGAGGTGTGTCTAGTGTGACTAGTGATGGAGGTGTGTCTAGTGATGGAGGTGTGTCTAGTGATGGAGGTGTGTCTAGTGTGACTAGTGATGGAGGTGTGACTAGTGGTGATGGAGGTGTGTCTAGTGATGGAGTTGTTTCTAGTGATGGAGGTGTGTCTAGTGATGGAGGTGTGTCTAGTGATGGAGGTGTGTCTAGTGATGGAGGTGTGTCTAGTGATGGAGGTGTAACTAGTGATGGAGGTGTAACTAGTGATGGAGGTGTGTCTAGTGATGGAGGTGTGTCTAGTGATGGAGGTGTGTCTAGTGATGGAGGTGTGTCTAGTGATGGAGGTGTAACTAGTGATGGAGGTGTGACTAGTGATGGAGGTGTGACTAGTGATGGAGGTGTTTCTAGTGATGGAGGTGTTTCTAGTGATGGAGGTGTGACTAGTGATGGAGGTGTGTCTAGTGATGGAGGTGTGATTAGTGATGGAGGTGTGTCTAGTGATGGAGGTGTGTCTAGTGATGGAGGTGTGTCTAGTGATGGAGGTGTGTCTAGTGATGGAGGTGTAACTAGTGATGGAGGTGTAACTAGTGATGGAGGTGTGTCTAGTGATGGAGGTGTGTCTAGTGATGGAGGTGTGTCTAGTGATGGAGGTGTGTCTAGTGATGGAGGTGTAACTAGTGGTGATGGAGGTGTAACTAGTGGTGATGGAGGTGTGACTAGTGATGGAGGTGTGACTAGTG
>NC_140253.1:13212664-13215164 GCF_949987555.1 Borostomias antarcticus
CCCCTCCTCCACCTCTCCCCTCCTCCACCTCTCCTCCTCCTCTCCTCCTCCTCTCCTCTACCTCTCCTCCTCCTCTCCTCCACCTCTCCTCTACCTCTCCTCCTCCTCTCCTCCTCCTCTCCTCTTCCTCTCCTCCACCTCTCCTCTCCTCTACCTCTCCTCTACCTCTCCTCTCCCCTCCTCCACCTCTCCCCTCCTCCACCTCTCCCCTCCTCCACCTCTCCTCCTCCTCTCCTCTACCTCTCCTCTCCTCTACCTCTCCTCTACCTCTCCTCTACCTCTCCTCTACCTCTCCTCCACCTCTCCTCTACCTCTCCTCTACCTCTCCTCTCCCCTCCTCCACCTCTCCCCTCCTCCACCTCTCCCCTCCTCCACCTCTCCTCCTCCTCTCCTCTACCTCTCCTCTCCTCTACCTCTCCTCTACCTCTCCTCTACCTCTCCTCTACCTCTCCTCCACCTCTCCTCCTCCTCTCCTCTACCTCTCCTCTCCTCTACCTCTCCTCTACCTCTCCTCTACCTCTCCTCTACCTCTCCTCCACCTCTCCTCTCCTCTCCTCTACCTCTCCTCCTCCTCTCCTCTACCTCTCCTCTCCTCTACCTCTCCTCTACCTCTCCTCTACCTCTCCTCTCCCCTCCTCCACCTCTCCTCTCCTCTCCTCTACCTCTCCTCTACCTCTCCTCTACCTCTCCTCCACCTCTCCTCTCCTCTACCTCTCCTCCTCCTCTCCTCCTCCTCTCCTCCACCTCTCCTCTCCTCTACCTCTCCTCTACCTCTCCTCCACCTCTCCTCTCCTCTACCTCTCCTCTCCTCTACCTCTCCTCTCCTCTACCTCTCCTCTACCTCTCCTCCACCTCTCCTCTCCTCCACCTCTCCTCTACCTCTCCTCTACCTCTCCTCCTCCTCTCCTCCTCCCCTCCTCCACCTCTTCCTCCTCAAAGGAGAGGGTCTAAGGGGAGAAACGTTGGATGTTTCCCCCTCTAATGAGTCTGGAGGAAGAGTCCAGGAGAGAGAACATGAGGAATCTAGGAAAGACTTTTGAGATGCAGCCTTAGATACAGGAAAGCAGAGAGGGGAGGGAGAGAGTATCGGTGTGCATCCATGGACTTGATCTTGACTTGATGTGGTTTTGGAACTGATTCTTCTATTATCATGATTCGTGTTTAATGAGTGGAATAAATTATGGAATTAATTATATCTTCTTTTTTTTGGCGGAGAGTCAGATGATTTTCCCCTCACTCTGTTGGTCCTGAAACCGAGCGAGATCGGGGTTAGCGTCGACCAAGCCGCGTCTGCCCCCAGCCGGGGAGTCCCGCCTCCGCGACCGAGTCTCCGCCTCCGCGGGTCCCGGCGGCAATTTAGGTCGCTGTCATAGCTCCTTAAAAAATAAAAACCCGCCGAGCCCCGCCCCCGGCCACCAGAGGTCTCCCTGACTCCACCGAGCCGGACCCCCGGACCCCTGGGGTCCATTATCCTAATGACTCTGGGACAGGATTGTTACCCCCCCCCCTCTAGACGTGCAGGGTGACGGGTCACAGAGAGGCTGAGACTGCGTCGTCTCTGCCGGGGCCGGCCTCAGGCTGAGGGAGGTTATGGAGGCTGAGGGGGGTTATGGAGGCTGAGGGGGGTTATGGAGGCTGAGGGGGGTTATGGAGGCTGAGGGGGGCTGTGGAGGCTGAGGGAGGTTATGGAGGCTGAGGGGGGCTATGGAGGCTGAGGGAGGTTATGGAGACTGAGGGGGGCTATGGAGGCTGAGGGAGGTTATGGAGACTGAGGGGGGCTATGGAGGCTGAGGGGGGCTATGGAGGCTGAGGGGGGTTATGGAGGCTGAGGGGGGTTGTGGAGGCTGAGGGGGGCTGTGGAGGCTGAGGGGGGCTATGGAGGCTGAGGGGGGTTGTGGAGCCTGAGGGGGGCTGTGGAGGCTGAGGGGGGCTATGGAGCCTGAGGGGGGTTATGGAGGCTGAGGGGGGCTGTGGAGGCTGAGGGGGGCTGTGGAGGCTGAGGGGGGCTATGGAGGCTGGGCTACGTCCGCCTCATAAACAAGAGCCCGTCCGTCTCTTGACAGCGCGGCGCCCGATCGATAGCCTCCGCCGGAGGGAGAGCGCATTCCCACACAGCCCTCCATTCCTCCAGGACCCGCCGGGCCACTGGTTCATGGACGCTCTCCTTGATCGTTTACATCTGTCTGATCCAGAGGAGCCCCAGCTCCCAGGTCGGCGCTCGTTTGCTCCGGTCTGCGCCTGGGAGAAGAATGCTCCCTGAATGCAGATGGATTCATTAGGTCTGAGTAACACCCTTCTCCTCCATCACGCCTGACACACACACCACACACACGCATGCAAGCACACACAAACACGCACACACACCACAAACGCACATCCCCCCCCCCCCACACACACACACACACACGCACGCACACACACACGCACACACACACCACACACACGCATGCAAGCACACACAAACACGCACACACACCACAAACGCACATCCCCCCCCCCC